>NW_027112640.1:1411925-1413931 GCF_000696795.3 Halyomorpha halys | reverse complement strand
TTATGTCATTATGATCAAATTTACTGGTTGTATTTTTTTTATACAGTTGTAAATATCAACAAATAAATAAAAAAAAAAGTTTAAAAAAAAAATCATTATTAAAACATACATTACCGTTTTATAATTTACAATAAAATAGAATTTACAGTGAATTATCGTAACAATATAAATGCTTATTTAAATTTTAGGAATTTTAAAATCTGGACTACGACTAAATTTAGAACATCATACAAGATAGAGAAGACAGAAAACTACACGTCGATTCCCACTGTTACAACACTTATTGACAAACGGTCTAAGCTTCCAATTAATTATAAAAGACTGATTTACATGACTATAATAATGCCTACGGAGTTGAACTTTGTGGCTCCATTAAAACCATAGCAATCCAAAATCCTTAATGCTCCTCTCTTTGTCACAAATAAAATAAAATAAATAAAATCATCCAAAATGTAGTTAATCTAGTCCGAACCAGATTAACTAATCCTAACTATAGTACAAGAGCCCAAGAGGAGAAAAAAGGCAGTTATCTAACCCCAATTTTTGATTAATTTAATGAAAACTATGTATAATTACTAGTCAGAATTAATGAGTCTCCCAAGTATAGGCAGGGGGAATAAAAAATGGTGGCTGTTTCAAAACCTTAATAGTAATTTTCATGATATTTGCTAAAATAAATTGATTTATAGTTGTTCGGACAATAAGTTTCATGTGTCAAATTTATATTAATATGTGCATATCTTAAAAACTACTACCCCTACGAAGATATGTATCATAAACTACTTTATAATAAGTTAAATTTCCTTTATTTTGAGTGTTGGCAGACATATCTGCATCTTATGGGTCTAGAGATATATTTTTTTTAAAATCCAACGTTTTATACGAACAACTATAATAAACATTATTAACTATTTTATAATAAATTTAGCTAGCTTTAATTTGAGCGCTAGCAGACATCTGTACGTCCAATGGTTTCTGAAATAATTTTTTTTATAAATCAAACTTTGTCCGAATCAATTTATCTCAACAGATATCATAAAAATTACTATTAAGGTTTTGAAACAGCCACCATTTTTTATTCCCCCTACCTATACTTGGCAGACTCATCTGTTTTGACTAGTAATTATACATAGTTTTCATTAAAGTAATAAAAAACTGGTGTGAAATAAATGTCATTATTTCTTCCCGGCTCTTGTACTATTAGTTTCTAACCTTGCTTCTTCTTCTATTCCTGATAATCCTCTGAGGTACCAATAAAGATGGCTTTGTAACCTACTAATGTAGAAAAGTTAAAGGAGTATTACCAAAAGTTGTTTCTTCACAATTGTATTTTTACCTCAAATGGAGTTGTAAATTTCAGGAAATAAGGATAAAAAATAGTACATTAATGTGTATTTGTTTTTGTGACTTGGAGCAAAAGCAACCTATGTTATAATATCCTGAGAGAAATGAATTTGAAAAAGAAACTGAAGGCTTTAAGGAAAGAGGATCGACGAATGTTAAAATATACAACAAAGAACAATAGTTACAGGCTACTGGGAATTTGATTTCTTTTATCAGATAAAAGTTTATTCATTGGCAGACAAAATCTAAACTAAAAATCTCTAAAAGTTGACATTAGCTGCTGTTGCACTTAGCTATATGTATCATATTATTATTAATCACAAATTACGCTTACACTCTTGAATTCCTTGTATATTACACTATTGGGGAAAGGAAGATTTTAATCACCCTCTCCCTCACCCTCCCTCTTTCTCTCTCCACTATCTCCCAACATAATATTGATTTGTTTAGTCTATGTATTCTTAGTTTAACCTCCAAATTTTTTATGTCATTGCAGTAAATTATTAAAGCTTAAATCATAAATTTCTTTTTTATTTATTACTGTTACTCCTCAATTTAGTTAAAGGCTGTCATTTAAACTTTAATTTTTTTAAAATTGTATACAAAAAATTATTTTAATTTTTTAATAATACAAATTTATGTATATTTTTAAATTTGTTTTA
>NW_027112640.1:1409134-1411875 GCF_000696795.3 Halyomorpha halys | reverse complement strand
TAGGTGGACAAGAAACTATCAATTATAAATTATCTATCTACCTATATATAAATTACAAAAACTCTTTGTAAAAGTTAACTGAGGAAGTGGGAAAGTTTTCTACCTGACTCCCTCCTCATTTCCTCATTCTGTTGTTTCATCTTCAATTACCTGTCTGATTGAAGATGAAACAAATGTTTTCTTAATGTTCCCATTTTTACATATCATTATACCTCACCTATGCCATGTTTACTTCACCTATCCGTTTTATCTTTTACACCTACCTCTTTGCCATATATATAACTATTAATCTTAACAAGTAATCTTCTACAATTTATTAGTCTAGATCTGTATTTAGAACTTAATCACACCTGATTGTGTGTATCAGTAGCTAATTTCTAGTCATCTAAATGTATACTTCCTTACATCTATCTACCTATATATATATATATATATATATATATATATATATATTAGCATTTAATTTTTTATTATTTTATGCTCCAATTATTTAAGTAATTTTTAAATTATTAAAGAATAAATAATAAATTTTCTATTGGTGTAAATTATAAATGGGCGCTTTTATTATCAAAATAATTTGGTTCTATAATTATAAAAAATCTAATTATCCGATTATCTTGTTAACTTCACAATAAAAACGGAGTATTCAAATTGAAGCCCTGTAACAGTAACAGGAACTGATGTAACCGTTCCAGTTGCTAAGAATCAGCCCTCCCCTCTCCTTTTACTCCCCATTGGAATGCAGGCCAAGCCCACCCCCTTAAAGAGACTACCTCCCCTAATACTAATCAGAACCCCTTATCTTGGCCAATGCGTTGGCCAACAGTTTTCTCCTACCTTCAGTCACTGATAGTCATCTAAGTGGGAAACTACTACCAACCATTTACTATGGAATGCCCTCCTTCCACGTTTCCTTCGAATATCTTCCTTCACCTTCCACTCAGCTTTCGATAGAAAAATAAAATTTCAAGAATTCAAATATCGATTAATGAAGTATGAAGTTCAAAAAAGGTTCTCTAATATTAGCTAAGATGATGTCAAGGAAACGGATTTATGTTCTGAAGTTAAAGTTGTTTTGTGTTTATATGGGAAATTAATAAAGTTTTTGAAAACAACTCCGCTATCTAGTCAATATGATTTTTATTCGGTTTCCAACAGACTGTCTTTGCGTTTGATTTTTCAATTTCACAAAAAACATATCTCAAAAAATTTGATAGTCTATAACAAAACAAGGAAAATTTAATGTTCTTAGATTTGGTCATAGATAAAACCACTATCCAACAAAACAATCACGCAAAATCTCATACAAGAAGATATGACAATAAAGCCATAAACAACTATAAAAATGGTAAAAGAAACTTTAGTAAATTTAAACATTGAATTACGTTAAAAATTTCATTTTAGAAGGATAACGATAATTGATCATAATATGAAAATTAAAATCTGTACCGCTACAAACGATGAAGGATGAAGAGTGTAGTTCTTTGAAAGGAAGTACTGGTACTAGACCAACGGTTGTGCAAGGAGATTTAATCAAAATCACGCTCGAACGCCAGATTTTTACTCAATTAATGAGGCTGAGTAGATCCCAGGAGGGCTCCAGAACCACAGGGTTGACTCACGGCTACAGTGTAACAGAAACCCCCTTGAAGTCAGTAGCATCGTGTCTTATCACAGTAACTCCACGCTCCCAGGATCATATTATAAAGTAAATAAAAATTAAACAAAAACATAATTATAAAGATAATTGTAATTCAAAACATACTAATACATAATGTTTCCCGTCCACTTTTGAAAGCGGTAGCCAAACATTTTTATTTTGAGGTTTTATTTATCCACGACAATGATAGTTTTCTGGTACATACTTTCAAATATCCTACTTTTTGTTTCAACAGGATAAAACCTTAATTTAAATAATTGTTCTGAGTTTTTAGTTAAAAGCTGAATACAATAAATCTTTTTTTTTTTATCGATAGATGTATGAAAGGTTAAGATGTATTTGAAAGTAAAAATGTTGCTTTGAAAGAACCATTGCAAATTTAAATACATCAATAATTTACGAATCGTCCCTGAAGACATCCAGAGATGATATAACAGTAATATCATTTGAAATCGAATGGTGGAAAAGAGGAAACAGTTTTCAATTCTTATTTTTGCAAACTAAAATGTCAACACAACTTTCTGAAAACAAAGAATCATAGCTACTATGCGTTTAGTGTGATTCGATACCGGACTGTCAACCCCGATCGAACTGTAATTTCCTTCCCAAAATTTTTACCCCCATTTCGGAAAGACTTGGCCGAGGGGCTTTTCCATATTTCCTAAGGAATTCCTGGAGAGCTGGAGGGTGGGGGCGGAGGAGGGATGAGATTTGATTAAGTCAGAGAGGAATATTCGGCGACTGGCTAAATCAGATGAGGAATTCTTTAATTACCAACCAGGGTTCATCTCCTCACCAACTCTACTAATGATGCCCCACCTCATCCAATCTCGTCCTCATTAACTACCAGATATAATGAGAAGGAATAACGACAGATTGCCTATTACAATATTATTAGCGTTATTAATTATTATTTTTCTAGTTATTAGTCCATTTTAATTTTCATTTATCTACACATGAAATAAGTAGTAAGAGAAGCATTGGAATATAAGTTGTTGTTGTTGATTGTTGCTTAAAGGCGTAAAACCCTCTGGTCATCAACGCCTATGGCATGATAAAAGTAAAAAAAAAATAAAATAAA
>NW_027112640.1:1404543-1409084 GCF_000696795.3 Halyomorpha halys | reverse complement strand
TAAAAAAAATAATTAAAAAAATAAGTAAAAAACATAAAAAAATAAAAATCGATGAGGAGTTATAATTTATAAAGAAGGCGATGTGCTTTTAAAAATTCAAACACTCCTGTAATTTTAGCTTCCTCATCTGCGAGACCTTCGGATAAATTTGGGGTCAGTCCTATCCTATTTATTGTTGGGAAATAGTGAGTACACTCTTCGAAAATATGTCTAATCGTAAGAATGGACTGACAATATTTGCACGTTGGAGGGGCTGTTTTCTGATCAGGTGAGAGTGCGTGAGGAGAGTATGACCTATTCTTAAGCGGGCCAGAGCAACAATATAATATTGGAATATAAGTTTTGAGAATCTTGAGTTGAAATAACTAAGTCTTGCTAAATGGTTTTGTGTGCGTGTATAAAATTAAGTGTTCTTTAATATCAGATAGGTTTCATCGTCGGTTAAATCTGTTTTTATCACCTCAGCGATGAAGTAATTTTTTAATAATAATAACGTAAAAGTATTTAACATAATAACTATACATATAGGTATTCGAGTCTTTAAGCTGACGGGATATCAAACTCTATAAGACTAAACTCTTACAATTTAGTACGAGAATGTATTGACACAGTGAATAATTTAGAAATATCACATAGATCTGACATCGATGAGGCAGTTGTAGATGAGTGTGTTAAGACGTCACTTTAGCAATCTCAAAATTACAGCGGCGCTGGTTCGATACCAGCTCGGGCGAGTTGACAAGTGTTTCGTGGAAACCAC
Source organism: Halyomorpha halys (assembly GCF_000696795.3). Taxonomy (NCBI): domain Eukaryota; kingdom Metazoa; phylum Arthropoda; class Insecta; order Hemiptera; family Pentatomidae; genus Halyomorpha; species Halyomorpha halys. The sequence goes on along the minus strand of NW_027112640.1, from coordinate 1,408,324 downwards.
ACGGAATGAAAACTCGATCTTCTCAGTCTGTTTAGAATAGGGCTGTAAGTGTGGAATAACCTCGCGCAATTCCAAAATGGCCAGGATAAGAGAAACAAATATCTGACAATGAACTGGTTTGGCTGGTTTGTCTGTATACATGCGATGAGAATAACACCAAATACTGTTAATCCGATTTTAATGAAATCTTGGAAGATTTAACATAATTAAATATTGGAAAGTTTTGATTTTCAAATGGATGTATGATAAGCCTCATATTAAAACAATACTACTCAATAAAATAGAATGTTTTACGAGGATTCGAGCTGTTAAGCTCAATGATGAAAATTGCATAAAATATATTATTGTTGATAGTCCGATTTATACACACACTATTTTTATAACCTTCAATAAAACTGCCGAGTAACTAAGGTCTTTATTGTTACTAATAACCTAAGACGCAAATTCAGTCTAGGTTTTTAAAACTGTTGTTAAACTATTTATGTATTTTAAAATATGATAGATGCTTCTAAGTTTTAATGGATAAGGTTTTATTTGTCTCTAGACTCAGCTTTTATGTGTCTGAAAGCACAACAAAACATTTAAAAATTGATGACTGTAATATTTTTATATGATTTCTGCACCAACGTATAATCCTTAAGATAGTAATGAAAAATAGTTTGTTATTCTGGGACTACCTTTAGAACAATTATAAGGTAATTTTAATTTGACAATAACGTTTATTGGTCAAAAGCAGCGTGGCCAGACTTGATTATAACTTACATTAAAATTGTATTTAAATAATTTTAGATACAAAATTAAAAATAAATGACTAAATCCATAAAAACAAAACAAAATGGTGGTTACAAAATATCTGTACTATTATTATATTGAATAAATATATGAAGATGGTCAGGTTTGCGCTCAAAAAAAGAATCAAAAAGACATCAGACAGAAACAGACAGATATTATATCATAATATTAGATTACATTGGTGAAGTTAAAGGTAGTTAAATAGAAAAGTTTTAAACGAGGGAAGAGTTGGTACATGGATTGGGTAAAAAATGATTTGTAGGTATTTTTAGATATACGTTAGGAAGTTTAATGAGAATACTTCTAATTACAACCAATTAGTATTAAAAAACTCGACGGTGAGAAAACCAGTATACACTTTGGCAAAGGAGCTTTGAATCTTCCACATCTAAAATTCGGTTATACGAATCAATAAGCAAAGGATGAAATATTTTGAAGGTTATGGAACAGCAACGCAAACAGCCCGCAATACCAGGAGGGTACACAGTAACTTCAAGTTCTCCCTTCAACTCCGATAATTTCTCCGATGTATAACTCATACAGTTAAGTTATGACGTTCGTTCAAATTATAATCGGCAGTTCCGAACGATAGAATTACATTATTGTATAATTCATAATAATTGAGACATTAAGGAAATGTACCATTTTCCTCTATAAAGAGTATAATTATCATTTTAGGTTTCGGAACTAAAGGAATTTCCTAATTAAAAATTGAATATTAACGATTATTTAAAAAAAAAAGGTTACGGTTGAATAATAATTTGTTGTTTAACAATATTTTTATATTTGATCAACTACTCAGATAAATGGACTTAAGTTCATGCATTGTGTATAGTAAAAGTATATTGTATGTTTTTGTATTTCTTTAACACTTTATTTTTATTAGATGTTGAAATATAAAAATTGAATAGGTTTGGAAAGAGTGGCTTTAGAGGAATTCAATTATCCCAACACAGAGCATAAGATCAACTGGGGCAGTATCAGGAAAATAATAAATTTTTTTGTTTGTAAGGTGTCTGGCGATAAGAAAATAATTCTAATAAAATTAAAACTTTGAAATCCCAAGTATTTTTAAGTGTTCAAGAATGACTGTGAGAAACAAAACAAAAAAATTACAATTAAAGGTGACGTATTCCGGCTTAACACACGGCCGTGTCTCAGAGACTGAGTCAAACCTTTTATTTATTTATTTAATACCAGCATGATTAATGTAAATGTACATTAATTTTTTTTTTTTAAACACTTGATTACAGGGTGGGAGTATAGTCTCAGACAAAAGAGACCCCTCACGATGTACAACGTTATAAATTAAAAAAATTAAGATAAAATTTATAGATTAAAATAATAATTCTTGATAAAAGATAAAAGTAAAGTTATTAACCAAAACAATGAAATTTATGCTTTTAACAAAATAAGTCATTGACTTCTAATGGAAAAAATAAAATGAATTCAAGAAAAAGAGGAAAAGAAAAAAAACGAAATTAATGAATTTTTAGAGTGACAATAAAGGAACTGATAAATATAGAATTTATGACAGGCTTTAGTCTTCGGGTTGTAATTGGGTTTCCCAAGTTGTAGATCACTGCTCCTTTAACTATAGGTAAATCCTCCTAGGGGTCTGAAAAGAAGATGGCCTCGAGATCTTCTCCTCTAGAAATGTTATTGGAGCTCTATCAGTGGGTAGATTCTCCACATGTTTGTATCATGTCACTATTTCTCCTACACCAAATTTACTTTTGTATACAGTTGTAAATAACAATAAATACATTATTAAAAAACAAAACAAAAAAACTATAGGTAACTGGGAGTGGGACTTCATGAACCTTTTTTTATTTATGTAATACAATATTGTATCTTTTTGTAATTCCCGATGCAATTGGCTGTTGAGTCAACCCTTTTTTTTTGCAATTGATTACCAGACTGTACAAAAAATAAATAAATTACACAACAGCAAGAACTTAAAAATATTCATTAGAACTTGATTAAGTAACAAAGCGATTTCGGGTACACTAAGCTAGTTACTTCGCAATAAAATTACCGAGTCTCGAAAATTTTTGTTTTATGCAAAAACCAGCCAGAGGTCAGGTAGTGTTCCGAAAACTGCGGAGGGACGATATTAAATAAGAAAGCTATAAAAATGTAGATGAAGTAGGGAGGCTGATTTGACTCGAGACAACAATGAATATATTACCCGGCCCTGGAGATTAGCTGTCCTAGGGTGGGGGAGGGTAGGGAAGGGTGGGGGGAGGTCAAAAATTAATTGTCACTTGGCCCTCTTGGCAAATAAATATGCATGATGTAGTTCTGGATGTGGGTCCTCTAATCCGGGATGTGGCTTTACAAAAATAATTAAATGTGGTCGCTTGGTGCTACCCTTCGTCCCATGTGCCAGTAATATGTCATCTGGAAAATGGTCCGAATAAAGGTATCATTCTGGAAATCCACCTTCACTTTATGTTTACGACTGTTCAGATATGGAGGCTGCAATTTTTTTGTTTTGTTTTTGTTCTCTTGGGCGTCAGAATCTTAATCAGCGATATAAGATAGGGAAATTGGTTAGTGGAATTATGTGGAGCAGCAAAAATTATAACCTTCTATCAGGTCCTGGTTAAATAAATAATAAATACTGAATTTACTCAGGAAAAGATAATATATGGAAATTTTTTTCGAGACTCAAAATTAATAAAATATTTTTTATTTTTATATTTCATATGTACTGTTATTTTGACTCAAAATTAATAAAATATTTTTGACAGTATACTTATATTGGTCCCAAGACTGATGGAACCGTAAAAGAAACAAACTGGTTGATCGAGCTGAAAGATGCTCACGAAATTTTAACTCTTTCGACAATATGCAAATGCCTACAAAAGGAAATTAAATATGTTTGGGAATAGGCCAACGTGTAAAATAAAAATTATAAAAAAAAGGCATTTCAGTCCAGGCTAGTCGAGATACACTTATTTCTAACTTAACACACACAAAAAAA
>NW_027112640.1:1399661-1404368 GCF_000696795.3 Halyomorpha halys | reverse complement strand
AAAAGTGTTGATGACTAGTGAAGTTTTACACGATTAAACAAGAACGAACGCTACGCGCCCAATACCGAAAACCCCTCCTCCACCCAATGTATGCCATAGCTAATTAGTTTTTCCACGAATACGATTCGTCGATTGGGGGCACGTTTAAAACTTTTCAATAAGGCACATGTTCATTCAACCCTTCACACAAAGGGCTCTCCTCCCCTTAAATCAGGTAATTCCAGGGAAGGGAACTCACAACTCTGAACCAGGCGTGTCAACAAAAAAGCAACTATTCAAACGTCAGCAAGATGATTCTCCAACAACTTCTCTGCACGAGTAAAGATGTGTTGAAAAGCAGCCATCAGTAAACGCAGACTAAGTCATTGCAAAGTTATTTGAACAGCGCCTAAGAGATGTCAGAACAGGTCATGGAAAAAAAAATCTTAATTTGTTTTCGTTATATACTGGAACTGAAAGGCCTACTTTGCTTCCATTAACCATCTTAATTGTTTGGAAAGCTTTATCTCGACGAATCATTATACATCAACAAATGATTATCGTGATCCTCAAATATTCAGTCTAGACATATGAAGTAATATCTATTGATCACACATAACCATCCTGAACAGAAATTACAATAAACACATATTAAAATACACCGTAGATAAACAATCCATACCCATGAAAATAATATATTACATATTTAAGAAAAAAAATTGTGTCCCAACACAACAAGATGCAAGTAGGGGAAATCATAGTACGGTATACTAACTTTTTTAAAAGTATGAAATTACGGGGTTTGAAAAATTAATATATAGTTACCTTACTTCTAATACATTTTGTATCTTCAAGTTTTAATTAATATTTTTTTTTAAAATTTATTTATTGATATTTACAACTGTGCATAAATACATCAAGTAAATTTGAGGAAATCACAATGGTATGGTACAAGCATGTAGAGAAACTAAGCAATGGTAGCACTCTAAAAACATTTTTACAATTTAAGGTCTCGAGGCCATCTTCTTTTTAATTAACCTAGAAATTGAATGCGTTAATTACTTGGTGGTAGTCTTAATAATGAAAAAAGTGCTTTGAAAACTCAAAAAAATTTTATGTTTCTTAAAACTACCAGAGTGGTTCCCTGCATAACATTAAACAAGAAATTGAAATTGTATAACCAAAAATATTTCAAGACTAGGTAACTTAAGTGTGCATTGTCACTTTTATTATGCATTTACGTATTCAAAGCACAAAAAAATCAGGAAAAATAATTAGTAAAATATTTTCAACAATAAACCCTTTATAAAAATATATGCAGTCGAAACATCCCGCAAGCAACTTCTATCCGACGATGGTTTTTTGAACCATTTCTCTGACAAGAGTGTAGTGGGGTAACATCCAGCGAGTCTTGTTATAATATATTAAATGTTAAATTAATAATATATGAGTCAATTTTGACATCCTGGAATTATCTTATAAAAACCACAAACGAATGTTATTTATCCACGCTGGAGTGATAAAATTTATTCACCAACCCCCCTTCATATTCAATTTGAAATTCAAACAAAGCCTAGATAGCATGACTATCAGCTGAATAGAGAGAAGAGTTTAGCGATCCCATTGGATAGGAAGACATTGAGAAGAGGTACTATAAAGGATAATGGACACAGAGACTGGAGGGAAGAAGATAAAGGGACGTAATGCCGGAGGAGGTATGACACACTAGTGAGAGCTGTCTCAGTGAATAGTACTCCATTCCAGTCAATAGCCACTCGGATGGGGCTCCCTCTTACTGGAGTAACTCCTCTCTTCCAGAGATATTCTTCGACTCCAGGAGCATGGGGGAGGTTGAAGAGGGTTCTGTCTACGGCAATGTTAGCTAACACGAGGTAAAACCAGGCGATACCAAGCTCAACACTTTTATCTTAATATAACTCATACAAAACTCAAGATATTTTTGCTCTGTAGCGAATCGATATAATTCTTGGGAGGGTATTAAAAAAGAATAAATCAGAAAATAACCGAAGTGGGTCATGTATTTTATACGAGGTAGAACCTTTTGAGAATCCAACTTACACAGTCCTCACAAGATCCCAACCTACTTTAATCTGCTTTGTAAATGTTTTGGAAGGCTATGTAAATTTCAACACGTTCAAGAGCTTGCAAACCATTTGACCCTTTTCTGAGTTAAATTTCTTTTACTGACCTCCATAGATTTGATTAAGGAAAAAAAACAAAACAAGAATATATGGATAATAATTTAGATCTGAGTAGTCTTGCAAACAAATATATGTTCGTAAATAACTGGATAAACTGTTTTTTTCAAAATTAAAATTATTTTAAATAAGTAGAGTAAAATTATCAATAATAATTCATTAAACATTATTCTTATCAGCCATACTTCAAGGACCTTAATACTATGAAGAAGAAAATAGTGGAAAATTTCTTTTTTTTATAATTTATTTATTGTTATTTACAACTGTATAAATGTATATACAACAAGTAAATTTGCTGTAGGTGATATATTAACATGATACAGATATGTGGAGAATGTATCCATTGATAGAACTCCAATGTAAAATTATATAAAATAGTACTGAGAGCCCCATCTAAACTTAATTTTAACATAATACGTATTTAATTATCGATCAAATAATCGTTTATGCCTCTCATTTTTGAAGCATATTTAAATGATTAAATCGTTATTCATAAATTTTCTATTGATATAGCTTAGAAATTAAAACGAGGAAGAGTTTATCAAGCATCCACCGCACCACAAGAGATACAAAACTTAATTATTATTCATTGATTGGAGAAGATGGTGGGGGGGGGGAGGAGTGCGGTCAGCAAGAACAACATAAATAAACAAAAAAATATTTATTTATGCCGACGTTTCGACCTGAGTTTCAGGTCTTCATCGGGGCTATAGAACAAAAGAGATAACAACGAAATTGAATAGAAATAGTATACAAACAAATTTGGAATTATACAAAATATTGAATTGAATCATAAATAATAAAAAATTGATAATTAATAATTGAATAATAAAAAATAATTGATTGATAACTATGGAATTAGATGGTAGCAGATTGAAAACAGTGAACATGTTTTTGTTTATTTATGTTGTTCTTTCCTGACCGCACTCCCCGACCATCTTCTCCAATCAATAATCTACGGTCAACTATCTACAATTCGTAATTATTATTAATTATCCTAGAAGTCAATGGAATCCTTATAGATATTTTACAACATGACGATAGTGACGATGTGTCCCTAGGATAGGAAAAATGCTTGGTATTTCAAATTTGAATTGTTTGAAAAATTTATTGTTATTTTTTGGACTTACGAAGTATAACACCTAAAACAACAATAAGTTATAACCAAACCACAGATATTTAATTTATTAATGTTAGAAAACGGTATTTTTTAAGTAATAAAAATATATAATATTTTCTATTATCATCAAATATTATTGAGAAATGTCGAAATATTTTGATTTTTTTAGACGAAAATTATATCTGAGCAATTATGAGTTGCTACTAAGTAAACAAGCGTTGAAACCCCAATTCAATCCATTACCTGCAATTTAATTTAGCCGAGAAAGAGCGGAGGTCGACCAACTCTGTTTTCCATCCCATTGAAAACAACTAAAGCGGCCAACTCAACTCTCTTAACAAACAATTACAAAAAAGATTAATTATACAAGGTTTTTTTTTAATATCGAAAACAGGTCTTTTCCTATTTAATCAGACATTTAGCATTTTGAAGTAAAGTTATTCTATAAATGAAAGTATGTAGGTGCGTTTAAAAGTCTAAAGTTCTCCGTGGCGGGTAGAACAATCTCCCAGAAGTAAATAAAAGGGAGCGGAGGAATCTGTAATGGCCTAGTTAATTCTGCAAACAATAGCCCGCTCTTTTATTCCATCTTTTAGAATTAATGATAATAGTCATTTGCTATTCCGCAGTTTCCTTATAATCAGAAGATGCTGAAATATCTAATAAATTCTCAAATGCCAAACATAATTCATACATAAAACAGAGACTGTATACCAAAATTTAGCGCTTATTTTTGGACCAAAAAATCCATGTTACAGTTGAAATAAATTTTAATCATTGAATATTAGCTTCAAAAGACTGATGATAGCTAATAGTAAAATCTCACGCTCAACAAAAGTCATATATATTCGCTTACTGTCCTTGCAACTAAAGTTCAAATATAAAAAATCTTTTCACAATCTCTAAAGACACATCTTCTTTTAAAATGAAACTAATTCTTCTTTTCTAGTATTTGTAGTAGAGGTGCTCTGAGCGTTTAAAAATAATAACTAAAATGTCTAAAATTTACTAACGCTCCAGATGTTTAATAACAATATAATGTGTAGCCTCTTATTTCTACTATATTACGCAACTCATAAAATATAAAAAAGCTGCTTTATTACGGCTATAAACGAAATATTGAATTTTACGAGTATTTCCAAAAAACAAGTTTATAATGCTAATAAAATATATTTTTGTTAATAATTAATTGTTTGAAATTTTGCCAAAATATTACTTAAAAAAAAAATATTTTAGACTGTGTGAATAAAGAAACAAGAAAAACATAATAACGCCATAAAACATAAAGGATTTTTTTTTATTTATTGATATTACAACTGTATAAAAAATACAACAAGCAAATTTGATCATAATGACATAATGATAATGATATGATACAGCATGTAGAGA
>NW_027112640.1:1395408-1399611 GCF_000696795.3 Halyomorpha halys | reverse complement strand
TTTTTATTTATTGATATTACAACTGTATAAAAAATACAACAAGCAAATTTGATCATAATGACATAATGATAATGATATGATACAGCATGTAGAGAGACTATCTAGTAGTAGAACTCTAAAAACATTTTACAATATAAGGTCACGAGGCCATCTTCTTTTCAGGCGCCTCGGAGGATTGACAGGAATGGAAGAGGAAGCAAGGTTAGAAACTAGTGGGTTTGGGTGGTTAGGGAGTTTATAATGGAAGGAATGATATCGGGTTCGGGCTAGATCGGTTACATAAGGAACATTTAGGTATTTATGGATGATTTTGGAGTTTTTTATGAATGGAATTCATTGATGTTTTTAAAAATTTCCATAGCTAAAAAAGACATTTAAATTTCACTTAATATTTCATTGTTGAATGTAAAAATATTTTAATCAATTACGGAATAAGTTTTCAAATATTTTTATTAATTATGAAATAAATTTTCAAATCTAGGTATGACCATGTACATATCCCTTGAATGTTTCCAGTATGTATGAATGTATTGTGTAGTATTAAAAAATAAATAAGTGGTTAAATTAATTTTAGAATAATTTTGAATTGAGATCTTACATAGGACAGCAAAATACTCAAATTAACATTATAAAAAACTGCTTTAGAAAGAGTATATTTCTCCATATGGGGGTTATGTAAGTATATAAAATCCCATATTTATTTTGGATTTTTATTTATTTTTATGGTATAAAAGAATTATTGAGGCAGTCAGTCGTGAAAAATAGCAATAAAAAACTTGTAAAATGTCAAATTGTCGTTGTCAGTTTAACATCAACCAGGAGTCTCTAGCCGTAAATTAATACCAACATTGATCTTTTAGAAATTAGACTTCAATAAAAATTCCTTCTACATTACATCAAATCAGTCTTAAATTATCTGGTGATACCAAAAAGTCCAATTTGCAACAAATTTCACGATTTACGAATGATTGTCGCAATCGAATAGATTCTAACTTAAATGGAATAGAAAATAATATACAAATATAAAGCAATGGACTTAATGTTGAAAAAATGTTTTAAACTCATTTTATAGCTGTGAAAAAGTCACTCTCGAGTTCATTATTAAAACAGTTCAATACCCGAGAGTACTTCTGCAATGCGAAAGGCTGTCCCTTCGAATGCAATAAAACACGACCGCTCCACGAGGTATATAAATCAAACCCCATCTCATCAAGGCTCTCAATAAAACATTTTACAAGGCGACCACGGTTCTAATGAATACCGACCGGACCCTGCGACAAAAACCTTTTGAAGTCGAGCAATAAATGGAAAAAAAATCTTTCAAACCAGCGTTTAGAGAACAATCGCCCCCCCCCTCCCCCCAAGTTCAAAAGGAACTGGTAGACACAACCTCGGGATCGGGTATTTGTGAGGGAGGCGTGATAAAGCATTAGAAAAGGAGAAGCATAAAAGATTTAAGGAGAGCTGAGTAGACCGGTAGCAGTGCCTCGGGGCCTGGTTAAAAATTCAAAGGGATTTGTTTTGTCAAAGGGACCCCCTTCCTCGGGCAGAATAGACACTCGTTATGGGCCGCTTCCTCCGCCGCCGAATTATCCCAATTCTTCTCCATAAAGTAGCTCCTTCTTCCCAGCCATCTCGGGCTCTTCAAAGTGCTCATGTGGAGGCCGGTAATTGGAAGCGGGCCGCAGGAGTACGCTCAATAGGGGGCCCATGCTCGAAATAAACAAGCCACCCCTAAATAAAAAACAGGCTGGCCCATGGTGGCCATTAGGAGTAGAGCTGGAGGCTAATGCCATTGGCTTATCATATCGCGCTGACAGTAGGCAGATAGGAGCAGCGTGTTACCATAGCGTTCTGTTCAATAAAAGCAGCCCGATAAATCAGGAGGGGTCATCTCTCCTTTTTTATTCCCTTGAGAGCATTGCAATCACAGCGGTTCCGGGCAATATATTAACTCTCAGGACAATCCACTGCAGCTGCACCAAACAGCACTATGGAACAACTAAAAAAATGAAATAATCCGTTTGCCAGTTTTAAGTTTCAAAGTAGGAATTTTGACATTTAAAAATACTATATGAGTTCCGTTTGGCATTAAATAAATGTAAGTAAGCAAGTCCAAGCAACAAAGTTTTATAACAGCTTTCTATAACAACTTTGTAGACAAATGCCGTAGAATAGCATTATATGCATAAATTTGAAGTTGCATGTATAACAACAGAAAAAATAACACTACATAGTATGCATAAGGACAGCTCATTTTTCGATGTAATAGGTAACCCTATAAAGTAGCGAAGCAATCTTTACTAAGTTCTTTCTCTAGATTTTATTTTTTCTATCCATAATTTAATTTTATTAATATACTAAAATATTCAAATTCCTTTGCATTTTATAACTTCAAATTTTTATTTTATTTCCTTAATTAGGTTATTTTTACTTACTTTTTCAATTACCTATATATTCATTTTATTTTCCACTTCTTTCATCATTTTAATTTTATTAATTTCATTCTGTACACTTATTCACTTGTTCTTTGTTCTTAGCCAAGGCTAGAAACTCTAGCCGAAACTTCGGCACGATTATATAAATTATTTCATCTTATTTGTGCTATATTTTGACCGCACCCCCTAAACATCTTCTCACTATCCTAAATATCACCTTTATCATCTACGGAAGATATAGCTTTAACAAAATCTACCGATATATATAGCTTATATATTAGAAAATTTTCTTTACATTCAATAGACAATTTCTTTAGAAAGACATCAAACTATAACATCACCCTACAACCCAAAGGAAATGAGCACTAACTTATAAGCATAAACTTCAGTTTACTTGAAGATTAATAATTGATACAACTTCACACACGTGGAAGCCAGATAAGCACCATAAATTTACTGATCGAGCTAGTCCATCACAGGGTGAGTAGTAATTTTAAATGCTCAAACTACGTTGATAAAAATATCACAGTAACTTCATAAAAAATGTAATTAAATTACAGTACAAAAAAAAATCTGTACCACTACAATCCATGAAGGGTCAAGGGTTCAGTAGTTTGTAAGGGAGTACTGTTACTAGACCAACGGTTGTGCAAGGAGGTGATTTGATCAGAACCACGCTCGAGCGCCAGATTTTTACCTAATTTCTGAACCTGGATGGAACCGAGGAGAGCTCCAGAACCCACAGGGTTGACTCACGGTTACAGTGTAACATAAAACAATTTTCCAGCCTGATTCGTGTCCTTGGAGTTGGTAGCACTGTGGTAAGGCACGATTCCCATAGTGCTACCGCGATCTAGAATGAGCAAGGTGGTATGAGAAAACTAGAGAAACAGAGAGAAAAAAAAATCGCTCTTTTATAGGGCAACCATAAATATAGGTAAAACCACAAGAGAAGTTATAAGTATAAGAAAAACCATTAAAATAAACAAATGAAATTGATATCGACGGGATACAAAATATAAATTATTTAGAAATTCTATAAATTCATTAACACTTTCACTTGCCTATTTATGAAATATACAGTAATAGGAAATGTTGCGGCCGCGAAAAATTTCGATTCCTAGTTAAGTCCCATGAGTCCAAATAACCAAATTTCACAAAAAAACTCTGTGTGTACGATCATTTCATTATAACGCAATAACATTTAATCTAAATGTTTAACAAGGAAGGCATTATGTGTTTTTGTTCGATATTATATTTCTATTATTACGTTTTTAATTTTTAATGACGAAAATTATTGTCAGGAGGTTGAAGGTACAATGCCTTGAAATAGTAATTCCAAACATTAGGTATTTTAGATCAGTTACAAAAAAATGTGATAAACAGAGATGGAGATCACGGTGAGCTAAAATGAGATTTCTTTTTTCCAACACTAATTATTGATCACTCGCTCAGTGAAAAGAAATAATTTATTCAGATCATATATAAATATAAGAAAATCAATAAAAGATAAAACTAATCATTAATTTAAAAATAATAATTCACAATACAAAACAGTTTAAACAATGTTGACAAATTAAGATTTCATTAAGAATTTAGCAACATTCTACATACAAGAGCTACCCCAAACAAAACAAATATTTGACAAACTGTTAATTAAGCCCGTCAGACATAATGAGGGCTTTAAGGCTCCCATGCATCAGCCAGCTCAAATGGAAATTACCAACGCCACCCGCCCGCCTACCAGTTGGGGTCCCTAAGCCAC
>NW_027112640.1:1390231-1395013 GCF_000696795.3 Halyomorpha halys | reverse complement strand
TATCCCATAAGGACATAACGGTTTATTTATTAAATAAATCAAATTGTATCCATGTAAGGTCTCAGCACTTTTTATTACATCAATAGTCTTATTAATGTAAGACTATTGATATAATACAATTTATAATTTTAAGATATAATATTTTTCTACTTATTAATAATAAATATGACTCTCTAACAATTGACTTTTTCATAGAGTGTGTTTGAGTAATAATTAATGACTTGGGCAGAATAGCCTGCAAAACGATTTTTAAATTTTGAAGTGAGGTGAGAATTCATATTGAAGGTATGTTATATTATTAGTGATAATGTTATTATAAATGAATATATAATAAGCTGTTAAATATTTGTCCTTGAGGATGACCGAAATGGCCGAAACGTTGGACTATTAATATAAATAAAGAGTGCTGAGACTAAAAAAGGGCACCATTTGTTTTATTTAATTAGTAATAAGTTTCCTCCACAAGTACTTGTTCTGGTTATTGAACTAGAAAATAAATTTAATAGTAACTTTTACAAAAGAATAATTTAAAGAACCATTAAAACATATAATAAATGATGTAATAAAAAGTGTAGAGACCATACAAGGATACAATTTGATTTATTCAATAAATAATTACCAGTCTCAAGAAATTGAAAAGATTATATTTAAAATAACGGTTTATGTTAAATTATTAATGATATGTTATAAGACACATAGTATACATATGTATGGAATGATCCAACCTATATACGTTATTTTATATTTATTTTTCAAAAGAATCCTCTGAAAATAAAAATATATAAATTTAATAGGCTCCTATCGTTTTTTGGATTACATATAAAACCCACGATATCACCAATTCAAAACATCATTCTACATAGACTCATTCGTTTAAAATCCCGTTTTGAGGAGTTGAAAATTATATAAATTCATTTTATATTTCTATTATCCTTTATTTAAATATATAATAAATACAATTAAATTAATAAATAATAAAATATATAAATTTAATAGGCTCCTATCGTTTTTTGGATTACATATAAAACCCACGATATCACCAATTCATAACATCATTCTACATAGACTCATTCGTTTAAAATCCCGTTTTGAGGAGTTGAAAATTATATAAATTCATTTTATATTTCTATTACCCTTCATTTCAAAGTCCAGTTGTATAATTTAGTCTTAATTTTACCATTTTCTTATACAAGCATAAAGTAAATTACTTATTTTTCCATACTAAAATTGTTATCGTTCAATTATTTTTGTAACTATAAACACTTGAAAAATATGGTTGTGGTAAGAGCAGATAGCACTAGAAGAAAAACTTTGATTTGTAGGCCTTCATAACGAATATATATACTTTCGGAAAAATATTGAGGCCACCAGTTTAAAAATCGTAATCAAAACACCAATAAACATTGTCAAAAAGGAAAGTGCCAGTGTTTCAAAAATTTCCACAGAGTAAAAAATACTGTTGCTTAAACAAAAAAAATGCAATTATTCAAGGTATGGGGAAGAAACAGAAAAAAATATTACGTTTTTGAACATTGGTATTTTTTTTTTGGTATTTCTGGAAAAACAAGAAACCAGAGGTCACCGACATGAAATTCGAAATCAACACCTCTAGAAAAATATCGAATTTACAAAATATGCCATTATGATTTTATATAGGGTGTTTTTTTAAGCCCGATAGAACTTGAAATTGTAAAAAATAACACAAAAAATTAAATTGTAATCAAAATTTTTTTTTTATTCGAAAGATCAATACGTGACATTAACATTTGAAAATGATTTCGGGCATATGGGCACCGCGGCTGTTCTTGACGAAGCGCATTCTGGACGTCCAAATTTGGCCATATGTCACGAATAACACGAACAATGCTGGCCTCCAAGGCGTCAATTGTTGCTGGTTTATCAGCATAAACCAGTGACTTCACGTAGCCCCACAGGAAATAATCGAGAGGTGTCAAATCGCACGACCATATGCGGCAATTTTGCTTATTAACAAACCCGTTAAGCCAAAAATGCGCCTCATCGCTGAACACAATTTTACAGAATGCGCTTCGTCAAGAACAGCTGCGGTGCCCATATGCCCGAAATCATTTTCAAATGTTAATGTCGCGTATTGATCTTTCGAATAAAAAAAAAATTTTGATTACAATTTAATTTTTTGTGTTATTTTTTACAATTTCAAGTTCTATCGGGCTTAAAAAAACACCCTATATTATGCCACTATTTCTGCTCCCCAATTGACTGGAATAATATCTTTTATTATCTTAAATTACATCAATTTGAAGAAATATCTTTTCAAATAACGCCATGTGTATTTCGATTCCATTTTTCAGAATTCACAATTTTTGTATGTTCTTAAGTAGGCTCTGCGATTAGAATAAAAACGATATTGTTGAATTATTTAATTTTACATGTACATGAATAAACAACAATATTTTTCTATTACCCAAATATTATATAAAATTGATATGAGACTTTTATTGAATTCCACTTGGCATAACAGAAACTTTTATTTTAGGAATTATAATTTTATGGTATTTAATAGAAGATATGATACGAACTCGGGGAACGGGGGTGTGGAATTGCCCAGCGCAGGCTGCGACCGACAAAAAACTAAGTCGAATAAAAAGTTAGAGGATCCAAGGCAAGTTGGATTATTAATTCCATTCGATGGGGCTAATATTAAAACGGAAGGAAGGACAACAGGGGGTATGATAAATCTAGGGAGAGAGGAGAGGAGTTGAAAATTCCCTGTCAACTTCCAGCCTCTTCTAAGCCCTCGCATCCAAATTCTAATTAAACCTAACCCGCCGGCAAAATAAAACAGGCACTGCTTTTATTAAAAAAAAAAAGAAAAAAAAAGGAAAAAAATCTGAGCTAACCCCTATATACAAGGCACTGGCATTTATTTACATTATATTACTGAGGGCTCCGCCTTCCGGATTGATATCCATATATTTTTTATAGTCTACGGTTTGACTTTCGATATTAGTGGTCAGATAATTACGAGAAAAAAAAACGGCGCGTTTTAGGGGTTTGGAGCGCCTCGCCCTTTGGTTTTTTACCTAGAGAAATATTTGATATTCGCAGGGGTTCAACGAGCTCGGAAACCCCAGACATTTAGAGACAGAATGGTTTTGAGAAAAACAAAATTAGGAATAACATAAAGGGGGTTTACCCTTATCGAGGAACAATCGATTCCTTAATGAAGTTTTTACTAAAGAAAGGGTTTAGTTAAGATGTTTCAATCACAAAGGTCATGTACAAAGTAATATATAATATACGTACAAAATGTGTTCATACAGTTTTAAGTCCAAAAATGTATAAGACATTTTGTGTAGTGAGCTAAAACTCTACAATATATGATCCTTGGGCAACAACATGCCGCTGCCAGAGTTTTTTTCCATTGTTCATATGCTTCCTGGAACTCTTGGGAGCTTTATAAGGGACCTCGTCGAAGATCTCTTGGCTGCTGGAATCTTCCAGGACTCTTTTAATTTGGGAAAAGGAAAATAGGTCGCTGAGAGTTAGATGTCAGCTGTAGAGTGGCTGCGGCAGTGTTTCCACGCTTCAACATCAGCAGCGGCTAGTGGTGCGTAACAAGGCGCCCTATCATGATATAGAAGCCAATCGTCTTTTATCTCTGAGCGTACTCGATCATTCAAATAGCCGAACACTCCAACGAAAACTGACCTGTGACAGTCTGTCCAGCAGGAAAAACTGTGGATCCCTCCTTTGGCGTTAAACTTCCAGGAGAAAAGTTCCGCAAACACTTGGCAGGATATAAATGTACCATATATATAATTTTATTAAACATCTGAAATTATATTTTTTTCTAAGTTGAAGAATAATTTCAAGGCGGCTTGGGAAAATTAAACCCTCACACAGAAATCGGGAACAAATACAAAACCACTTTCCGGTGAGAGAGAGAATTAGTTTGCATACCATCCTAGGTAAACAAAACTTTTATTACTCATGCAAACTTTGACTGAATTCAAACATTATGGTACCGTTACAAAGAGGATTCTTCTATATTTCTGATGATAAAAATAATATTAAAAGTCAAATTTGATAGATTTGAAGGCAATAAAAATTGTAGTCAAATTTATTTAAATAATAAAAAATACATTGTATCATATCTTAAAATCAAATTGACATCCACACACCCTGTTTCAAAAGATCCTGTTGTCGGACCGAAATTGTAATTCACTCTGTTTAGCTATCATCTTGAACAGCCCTGCAAAGTGTGGCGAAACGTCAAATAATAAATAGTTGAAAACTATTTTTGTTCTTTTTGGCGCAATTCTGACCATCTTCTCATATTTTAAATTATACGGTAAACTTTTTATATATTTAATGTAGTATTTTTGTTTTTGAATTGGAATTATATCGCCTTCACTTATCACTTCACTCAATTATATCGAACTCTACCTGTTGAAATATGAAACAAATTTTTTCGAGGAAAACAAAAAAGGTTCGAGCGTTTGTGAGAACGCAAGGTCAGTAGATAGGAAGAGTGTACGACGAAAAGAAATAAAACAATAAAGAAAGAAAAAATAAAGTGAACGTGTTCTTTAAATAAGTTACAAGGGTTTGAGACAGGTTGTTGGATGGCATACACAGTACGTGAGTCACGACAAAGAAAAAGCTTTTTTTTTTTTTTTTTTTACTTTATTAAGTTTATTCACAACTGTAAAAGTATTTTTACAACCAGCGAATGAGATGTAGAGAGAGAGAGAGAGAAAGCTAAATCACTCATGAAACATAAGAGCGTAAAGAATAAAC
>NW_027112640.1:1379900-1390181 GCF_000696795.3 Halyomorpha halys | reverse complement strand
TAAACAGTGAAAATTGATTCCATAAAATAAATATAATACATTTCATCATGTAAAATATCTTAATTACATAAACAAATATCAGCACGTAATTTTATTTTACATATGATCACGGTGTAATATTTTATTTTACATATACGGTAGAATAATTAAAATGGGTAGTACAAAATTGAGTTTTAATCTGATTGAGTTGTTGCATTTCATTGAGTTATAATTTGTAAAATGGAGGTTGATCGGTATATAATATAATTATAACAAGAAAATTTTATTATACGAGAGTAATGAGCATAAGGTCATCTGAAAATTTAGGAAAAAGTAAGGTATTTATTTTCCTTCTGTAGTCATTGAATATAATTTCTTTTAAATAATTTCTTTTTTTTTTTTGTTTTTTATCGTGAATCTAAACTTGTACGAAACGATTGATTGCGGATGTAGAAGCAATACAAATTAAAAAAATACAATACTTACTATATAGCCAAGGAAGTAAAATATTTAATTTATTGATTTTCATTTATAGAATTTTGACTAATATTTATATATTTATAGAATTTCAAGAATCTGTATATAATTAATAATTATTAGATTACATTTGATATCGTTCAACACATAGATCCATCAAACTAACCACATGTAAACTGAGAGAAAAAAAACACGCCCTTCCAAGACTATTGAAAAGTAAACTTCAAGATAAAAATAGTTTTATAAATTTTAGCCGGACGAAATTTATCGCTTACACCTACAATATTTATGAAGGAGATATACAGTAAACTCATTTATCTTGCATTAAGCAAATATAAAAGGGACTTATGAAGACAAAAAAGTATTTATGATTTATACCGTCGGCAACTTACTATCCACCATCTCCTACCTTGAAATATATATTACCCGTCAAACTTTCCTCCTTGCTAAATAAAAAAAAAATCTTTTGTTAAATTTATTTAGGAAAACTTCTCAGGTCATATGTGCATTGGAAACAAAGTTTAATTAGTGGAGAATTTTAATTTAAATAAGGTCATAGAAATGAAGTAAAATTTATTTTGTAGCACAAAATATTGTTTCTTTAACATACGTTAGAATATGATTAACGATTTTATCTATTAAAAGAGTAATAGTAATAAACAAATGAATTTTTGTATTTTGGAAAACCAGAGGTATAGGGGTATGGAGAAAGGAAGTTAAAGATAGTAAAACGTATTCATTTTTAAAATTTCAGGTCAGAAGTTATGGTTAATAAATTATTTTAAAAATAAATTTATATATGTATATAAATATATATACATATATAAAAAAAATTTTGGAGAGTATTGAAGATCAGTCAATAATACAACTTTGTTTAGGCGACGTTTCGCAACTTTATTGTTTGCATATTGCTCTAAAATGAGAAAAACAATTTTTAAGAACAAATATTCTCTTCAAATAATTGTCACAAAACGACAAGTACATAGTGCAATCTCTGACTAATAATTATTACAATCAAAATAGGGTTTAATACATTATGGTCCTTTTATCTTCAAGTTTAGGGAAGAACTGAATCGGTTTTAAAATGAAGGTAAGGTTTGTTTAGATTTCCCCACATGTAACTTTTTTTTTGTATTGTTTTTGTCTATTTCTCAGCAGGTGGTCAGTCTGTTGTGTATATTTTGGCTGTTTCTATTTAATGTGGTTAATGTTGTGTCTTTATGTATTTATTAGGTAAGAATAACATGAATTTAAATTTTGTACATCTGATTTTTTATTGATGGCTTAATTCTTATGTTTCTCTATTGTGATCATTTTTTTTAAATTTTCCTCGAAGATGTTTTTTTTCGCGACGTATGACTTTTGGTGCATCAAATATATATATATATATATATATATTCTATTTTCTTTTTCTTGTAATAATAATCGGTAATGATACTCAGAGGTACTGATAAAAGAGCCAAAAATTTGAAAACAATTTTTTGTATACAAATATAACCTTTGGGCTTCTATCAACGTTGTTTCAACACATTTCTCTAACGTTCCAGTTAAAGTTGTCTGTATGATCACGCCTGTATGATCCGTTCCTTCTCAATGATTTCATTAAATTGTAAAATAACATTTTTTTGATAATTAGATGACTTAGTCCCACAATGCTTCAATTAATATGTTAAAAAAACGATCTGCATTTTTTACTGCAATACATTTTCCGCATCTGAAAATGAAAAAATTCTTATTTTGAGAGCGGGTTTCAGTTTTTTTTTTCCTTTATCGATAACAGAAATTCATTTTTGAAAATAATATATTTAAATGACTATGGGTATTTTTTTAATTTTTTTTCCTTTTTATCAGTTCTTTGTCTTGACATTCGATCAACGTTTCGGGTTGTTTACCATTGTTCTCCTTAAATTACATGCTGGTCATGAGTGTATCCAGATTGTAAGAACCTTTCGTAAGTAAGTCCTGAATGTAAGTTATAAATATTTTTCTATTATTTATCACAAAACGAGCACTTATTTATTTATTTTTTTATGTTCATACTTTCCGCCGAATTTCAGTTGTTTCACAGATATCTAATATCTCTAGATTCCTAATATTATTAATGGTCATTTATATATATTAATGACAAATTAATAAATGAATAAAATTGTAAAACAATAAGCAATAAACCAATTAACTTTGACTGTTTATTCGGTGTTTGCCCCGATTGCACTCTTACCAGAGTAGGAAGGTCAAGATATATCTCATAGGTTACCAACCCAATTTAGTGGTCAGCCACAAAATATATTTCAACCAGC
This sequence comes from Halyomorpha halys, assembly GCF_000696795.3. NCBI lineage: Eukaryota > Metazoa > Arthropoda > Insecta > Hemiptera > Pentatomidae > Halyomorpha > Halyomorpha halys. The sequence continues at coordinate 1,387,428 of NW_027112640.1, read as the reverse complement.
CTATGTTGGATTTGAACTGGCGCTGTTCCTGACTATACTTAAGAATCATTAATTTAATTTAAGTAAAGGCAATAAGCAAATTGTGAAATTACGCTTATCAATACTCTCATTAAAAAAATATAAAAAATAATTCCTAAAAATATATTTTTTTTCTGTACCCTTCATTAAAATAAAAATTAGTACTTCATACATGTCTAATACATGAAATGTACTATAAATACTTCACTGTCCTTTTGATTGACTTGTGACATGGAATTAATGGGACGTGAAAGGACCGTTCCGCTGGTAAATCCCCTTGCATATATTTTTTTCTTCTTACCTCCTTTATTAAATAGATAAATAATATTATTAATATATATCTAAATATATACATGCATAATTGGTATGTATATATTTAGATATATATTAATACATACATACAAGTGGTATATTTACGAGCCTTCGAGAATTTGAGAGAAGTGGAAATGGAACAAGTTTTATACAGCAAGACATTTACTTTTCGAAAACATCTGATGAAAAAAAAAAAATCCGCTGAATTCAAATAAAACCAACTAGTACTCGTGGTTACAAGTGATATATATATATATATATATATACACATACACCTACTCGAAAGTCATTTCGAGAACGTTCTTTAATATTTTGTCAAGTGAAAGTTTTACGAAAGAGTTTGAGTTTAAATTAATAATTAAAGTGGCAAATGATAGTTAATTTCTTAAAACAACAATAGTGCTATTGTGATAATCATGGGAACATTACAATTTTTTTTCAGATTAAAACAATTAATTAAACATGCAACAATAGAAACTCACAAATGTACCTCATAAATGATTACTAGGATTCATTGTAGAAGCTAGAAGTTAATTTGTTTACATTGAATGTAGTTTAGGCGCGTCAGACAACAATTAGAAACAGTCCGTAAATTTAATTTGAAAATTACTCATACAAGATGAATTAGAATCAAGGGGAATACATAAGTTGCATAAATTCTTTAAGAATGGAAGAGAAACTGCCGAGCCTGTGAAAGAAAACTTTCAACTTTTGCATGAAGATGACGATTGTCCGCCACATGTTTTTTGGAAGTGTGAAGTCTACTTATGTTGAACTACATTTTTTTTACCTACAAAGAAAACAAATAACGGGAACATAGGAAGCTTATAAAAAAAAAAATCCAATTGTTTCCATTAATAGCCAACGCTGTAACAACCTGTAGACTTTATGGGATACAATAACTGAGGAAGCACTTCAACGAAAGGAATTCCCAATGGAAGTATGAATTAAAAATACCTACGAGCTTAGTACTTGGGTATTTTTTTTATTGCTTTAATTTTCATATACATTGCTCCTTTTTACTGTTATTTCCTTTCACTTTTTTTTTTGGTTAGGTGCCATTAACTTTATAATCTTTTAGATGCGAACATAATCTCTAATTTCCTGCGCACTGAAGGAAGTAATATTCTATGATACAAAAACCATCGTATAATAATTTTATAATTTTAAACATTATACAACATGGAACATCCATCCGTGCAACAATCATCATTTGTTTTTAATTATATATTTTTTTCGATCAGTATTCAATGAATTTTAACAAAAAAATACATAATATTGCATAGTAAGCATCTTCAGAAGAAAATAAAAATTCCTTCATTGAATTTTTTTTATAATACAATATAAGTCATTTTTTAATATTCATCTTTGTTTCAGAGTAATAACATTACATCGTCAGATGATTTAATATTTTTTTAATTACAGTGTAATTTTAAAATTCCTTGAACCCTTTATAAAACATCATTATGCAACAATAATTAAATATTTACTAAATGAAGTATTTCAGATATATCCAAGGAAAACAGCATCAGAAACATGTTCTATACATGTCAATAAAAAATAACAAAGAAACAATGTGCAATAGTCCAAATTAAAATATTTTAATATAAGATGTTATAATACCGATTATAATCGGTTAATTATAGTTATTATTTTTTAATGATTAAGTTATAATAACTTAAATCATTAAAAAATAATGTAATATATAAATATAAATATATATATATATATATATATATATATATGAGTTTTAAATTACAAAGCCTCATTGATTTAGAGGTTGAAAAAAAGCAAAAAATTTTATAATATGAAAGGCATATTGAATAATATTTTTACAAACACATTATTATTATATAATGCGGGCTTATTAAGAATGAGCTCAACACATTTTTTGATAAAAAAAAAAAAAAATAGTAGTTCAAGATAAAAATGAATAAACATAGAAATTAATAGGAGAAGATAAAACAATTTTTACGACATTTTTTGAGAACATAAAAAAATAAATTGATATGGGAATGCTAAAAAATAAGGTAGGATAAAAGTCTTATTTATTTAGAAGATACCTATAAAAAATAACTTAAAAATCTTATAAAAGGGATGGTACAATACATAATGCTATTATCAAATTATTATTAATATTTTACGATCTTATACTTCGCTATTTCTTCATTTAAGGATGTGTATGGATTCAATAAACACAACTGATAGTTTATAATAAATTATTATATTTAGATAAAATTAAACCTTTATGTATATTATTATTATTATTAAGTAATATAAACAATTTTTGAATAACAACCATCTCTGTGGTTTTATTTAAACAAATTAGAACCGGAGATATAAAATAAAACGTGTGAAAGACAAGAATGGATTGGTGTACAATAATAGAGAAAAAACCTTTAACTTTTTCAGCTAAAATCCAAATACCCTTAATTTTTTCATAACATTTTTCTACTCAAGAATTCGAGATTTGATTATCTTTAAACCTTTCCTTGGTGAAAGGGAACATGTTGACAAATATTCGACCATTCCCTTTTATATATATAAAATATTCATGTTATAAACTATATATATATATGACTTCACACAATTTCCAAAATAAACGATTCAGTAGTTAAATGAAGAAACAAAATTTTTGCGATGAAATTTAAAAAACAGAAAACGAGTTTTACTTTTAAAAAAAAATAAAATGAATATGAAATTGCCAAAAAATAAGACATCTAAAAAAAAAAAATCAATATTCAGATTTCTATAAGCAGCCCTGGGTAATCCAGGGCGAAAAATATTTACTTATTTGTTTCAGATGAAAAAATATTTAGCCTACAGAAGTTAAATTTCACTGCAATGCTATCAACCATAGAGGTCTATGTCCGACCAATCAGTTTAAGCCTAGATTTGATGAGAAAAGGACATTTCATTTAGGGCAATTGAGTTGGTGTCAGGAAAGTCTAGAGTTTTATACGCGAAATAAAATGCCTGGATCTAAAAAGCATTCGTTTTATAGCTTCATGTTTTATTATAAAATATCTTGGACCACAGTGGTTTGTATTTAATGATACCAGTAATTTTATTGACTATAACACGGACCAATAATTACAAAAATATTTTGTTATTGAAAAAAAAAATAGGAGTTTATTCATCTAATGAAAAACGGGCCCTAAATGGAAATGAAATGTTGAGACAATTACAAAAATAAATGAACTTCCTAAGTGCAATCACTGCTTACTTATTAAAAGTAAGTAATTAACAAGAGAAACGAATAATAACGCCATGAATATTGGATGAACTCTAAGAAATGTTTACCTTCAGTTCTAGAATATTCCCATTAGGCATTTTCTAAAGAATTTTATTTTTAAATACCTACACTTTTTTTCTTTTAAGTTCTGTTTTGCATACATTCAGAAATTATTTTCGAGATTTCAAGGAAATATTGGGAGGTCTGAAGTTGTTGTTTATTCGCGCGACAGACTGTGGAGGTCCAAGGCCTCGCGCGATGTACTAATGAAATACATCGCGCGTTTCTTGACGTGGTTAGAAGAAAAAAAAAAAAAAAAAAGGAAATATTATATTCATAAAAAAGTATAACATGAGAGTAAAAATTAAAAACTTTTTTTTAAATTAAATATACCAATTATATACCAAATTATAAATTATACCAATCACAAGATGGACTTAAACGATAAATTTTATTTGATTTTCATAAATTGTTGAATAAAAAGTAATCCCGCATCAGTTCAACTCATGAATGTTTGAATGTTTTCAATAATAGATATACGAGTACATCCTTTTGTTATTATAAATATATAAAAACAAAAGGGAGTAACTTCCTCTGGCCCCGAAATTCAAGGAGCCCACTATTCTCCAGTTTCGAATTTTTTTCTATCAGAAATATTTCTGATAATCTAAAAGTACAAGAATTAAGCCAATAATTAACAAATAATTTTGAGGGATACTATAAAATTATAAAGATTTTTTGCAATTTGTAACTCCCATCTCTTACCAATGGACGGAGTCCCGCCATCACCAACAAGGGGCCTTGGCTTCAGTACATCCTACACTCTGTGTAGTTCAAATATATAATTTTGTTTTTTCAGATAAAAAGTTTATTTATTGACAAATATACCTGCGAAACTCTAGAACAATAAGTAATAGTGATAATATAGATTACATTTATACCAAAATCATGAAAAAAAAAGAAGATAAACAGAATCAAAATATATACATCAATAAATAAAAACAGGTCAAATTTCTAATTAAATGTAATGATAATAATCACATACATACTCTATTGTTTACAATGAACAAAAATTCAGATAAATTCAGCAGTATTTAGATATACAGCCATTTCCATGGACACTATTTTGAATTTCTAGGCACTTTTGGTGAAAACCTTTGCTTTTGCATCGCTGATTCCGATAGAATTCATAATGTTAGGCACCCATTCGACTCTTAATTTAATATTATAATTGTGGAATAAATATTTGATTAATGTGCGGCACTTAAAAATCACAGGCCAGAAACTGCAAAAAGTCTTAATATTTGCCAGTTTCTTTCACCCCCCCTTCCGATCTAGCTTATACCTTGGAATCTGGCAGACTTAAAATAGTATTATCTGACGACAAATAAACATCTTAAAACCATTTCGAGCTTTCCAACAATAACTTTCAACATAAATCTCAGTATAGCTTGTCTACTCAGTTACATAGGTCTACTACTGGGTTTTCTCAGTTACATCCTTGTTCAAAAATGAAGATTTTATAAGAATACTTTTTCTTTCTCATTTCAATGATTGAACTATGGATTGAAACTAAAATATTTTCCACACATCAGCTATCTCAGCTGATTGTTTACTATTTTCACATATTACCAATTTCTTAAGAAGCGTCTTCCGAGATGAAAAAGATAATAAGGTAGGGGGGTGATAAGGGTTCAACATTTACCAAAGAGATTGCCGAGGAGAGATTTTAGAAACGGAGGATGGAACGCGAAGGTAATGCAATTAGGAGGAAAAAGATAAGAGAGGAAATAAAAATAGAAAACACAGACATATCAGACAGATTACATTGTTTGCTTCTCTCTTCATCCTTCCTTCTTCTTTTTCATTACAGGTTTGGTTGTGCTATGTTAACATTGTCAGCGCACAACCTACTTCAGCGATTGATTTTGGAGTTTTCGTTTTTTTCAAGAACTGGTTGGAGTAATGTAATCTATTTTTATCAAAGTATATTTTACACTTTTCCTCTTTATTCTTTATTGGATGAAAAACCAATAATACGTTTATAGCTATAGAAATGTATAAGTCTTCATCGTGTTTCACATAGATATCCTAATCCATAGGTACTAATTAATATCATGACTATCTTAGTAAAAAGGTAAAAATCCTAAAATATCCAGTTTGTTAAAGTCGCCTCTTTTACAGAACACCAATGAAATAAATATCTAAAACACAAAAAATATCCATACGGTATATGTTATGGGTATTAAAAATAATTGTACTGACTGTACATGGACCAAAACACAACTGGAAAACGAATTAAAGGACAGAAAATGGGACGATGATACTATTATCTTGCAGGCTAAGACCTGTTTACTAAGTCTATATTAACATAGGCTAAGAACACAATGCAAAATTCATTAATAAAATTGTTAACACACACTAGTTTTAAAATCAATTCCACAAAATGAAATGAACATATCAACGGTAAAAATCTTACACTCGTGAAAATCAAATCACACTGTATCTTTCCTTTACCCTGAACCAATTTATCCAGCTTTACCAATAATGAATACAATTACTAAGGATCCAATGTCCCATCATCACATTAACTATCTATTACATAGCTTAACTGAATTGTATGAAAAAAACTATACGTTTCTGGAATTTGTACGTCTCAAAATTATAATATTTTTATGGTAACATCTAGACATACAAAGCACGAAATCCAAGAGCAAGTTAGGTATATAAACAGCAAAAATATATAAATTTAAAAAAGTAGTAAAAACAGAAATAGATGTCTGATACAAGGTTATAGGCAATAATATGAGCCAACTCCAGATAGAACTGATCAACACGCACCGTATCTCGCCAAGCGGACACTGGAAATTGGGGCATTAAGAGATATGATGGATCGGGTACCCACATTATAGGCTGCAGATAACAGACCAACAGGAAATGAGCCTACCTTTTACCTTTACACGCTAATATGACGTGACCCCCTCGCATACATTTTCCAACCCACGTCACTTCCTCCCTGACGGTCACTAGCACCTGCCGCCCCCTGTTTAAGCGGCTCTTTCATTGCCACGCTTAACGAGTTATAGCGGCGGTTTTTAACGAAATTGGCATAAATATTACCCCCCTTCATAAGGAAACTTCCCCCAAACGGCAATAAGGTTTTAGACCTATCGCCGATTGTGCCGCTGAAATTTACAAAGGCTATAACACGCGAGGGCCGCCAATTCATTTCAGCCTTTCAAATGAACAGCCTTTTTGCCGTTTTATTGGAGCGGGAACGGAACCTAAATGCTTCCATTGTGGCTGTAATATCGTCGGCAAAACTATCCCCTCGCTTTTATCAAAATGGTTTTTGCCTCGGGTAAAATGAGTCTGAAATAAAATATGGCATACTAAGGTCACAATGAAAAATTTCTTCTAGGATAAAATGAAGAGTGTTAAGAATCATAATGATACTGAATTCCGATTCTTCACTGAACACGATAGCAATTAAATGATAATGGCTTTATCAAGTCTTACAGTTATATTTTATTTTTTAACTATGGAGATAAATGGAACACATTTAATTTCGAGCGGAAAAAAATGGTGGAAGTGAAACTAACAGAAAAATCACATTGGTTTAACCAGAAACACTAAACCTCAGTAAATGTGAAAAGTGGTTTGCACGTTTACGGACTAGTAATATTAGCTTAGAGAATCTAGTCAGATCAAGTGGACCCGAAGAACTTGACAATGATGTTCTTAAATATTTGGGTTAATCAGATCCAAAACATTCAAGTCTCAAAATGGCCACAATGGTTACTACCTATACATTGAATCATCTTCGAAAACTAGCCGATAAGTGTGTGGTTGGGATTCCACATTATTTAAAAATATAACAATAACTTCAACGCCTTACCGTCTTTATTTGATTAATGGTCCGATTAAACAAGATTTAAAGGTAGAGGTAATAAATAATATATA
>NW_027112640.1:1360080-1379795 GCF_000696795.3 Halyomorpha halys | reverse complement strand
ATATAATAACATAGACAAGACAATTATGAATATTATAAATAAATGAATACCTCAGCTATAGACGAGTTTGAACCACCTGATATAATTTCATACCTGAAACATAAAAAAAAAATTAATAAATTTTCATACATAATCTTAAATTATTTATAGAGTTGAATGATAGTCACTGAAAATTCTAAAGCTAAAAATAATTCTATTAAAGTAGATTCATAAAATTTAAAAAGCTTTTTACTCCGTACAACAATTGGATTAGCATGATAAAATACGAAGATTAAAGAGGTTTTTAAAAAGCATTAAGTTGACCCTAGTTAAACTGCTAGCTAGTGGAATAGCTGAAGATAAATGCAGACTCGAGTTTTACTCCTATAATTTCTCACTAACCTAATTAAGAAAAAGATTGATGGTGCTATCATACTTTCTGGATTGCCTGTTAAAGCTGCTATCAGTCGTTGCTATATTTCGGTGAGAAAATATTAGTAGCTACCGAGGCTATTTTAAATTCAGGAATTGTTAAAATTTATGAATTAGTTAATATCTCCTTTGATAAGGAAAGTATTACAAATTTTAAAGTATTCCATTTATTAAAAAAAAAAAAAAAAAAAGGAAAGGAAAAGCTGCTACAGAAATATAGTCCCTTTTTTTTATGAGAGCGGGTAATTTATTATAAAAATAGAGAGATGGAATAGGCGGAATACTCATTAAATTTGTTTCATATAATTTAAGGTATCGGGAAAAGGATATAAAAAAGAAAGAAGATAAATTAACAAAAAAAAAATCATAAAAAAATAACATAACATAATTTCCCTTCAATAGACGGATATTAGAGTACAAATAAGTACTACAGAGAGCAAATTTAATTGACATCACCTATCTGAAATATCGAAAAATCTCAAAAAATTATCAATTTTTTTTGCAACTGGTATCATTAACGTAATGTTTCAGGACCTGATAGCTCAGCTAGGTCCCAGAGTGCATGGTTCTGAAGGTTGTGGGTTCGATTCCCAGAGTGGTTAGTGAACATTTTTTTTCTGAACGTCTCCGAGAAATGAATCTTGACATTTCCACTCTATAGCTGTACAGGCCCTAATTATAAAGAATTTGAGAAAAAAATTGAAAAGTAATGTTGAATCCTATGTTTATAAAAAATAGGCAGTTGTTGACAAAATTGCAGACTTCATACATTATGTATGTGATAGGTAAATTTGTTTGTTTTTTTAAATCACATTTTTCAGAATGCTTATACGTCAGATTAATTTTAAAGCAAGCTATATATACTTTTATAAATAACTAAAAATAAAAAAAAAAAGTATAAGCATATTTTTTTTTTAGAACCTAGGACATTTGGTATATATCGCTGCTCCGGAAGTATAATGGCGCTTTATTTTTTTGGGAATTTGACTTTATTACTATTATTCAATAGTTATACTTTATACGTTATGCTTCCGGAGCAGCGACATGTAAAATTTATACAAACCATGTATATATTACTGTGTATAATTATGACCTATTAGTTTAGACTGCCATTGGCCTGAAAGATAACCAATTACACTAAACTATACATAGGTTTCTTCATTTCTTACTTCTATTCCATATATTCTGAAATAAAAATCGAGTGATTTCTTCAATATTTCTCAACATGTGAGTCTCATTTTTTTTTCTGTTTTTAAAGATTATCTGAGATGAACAAAGTTGAAAGGTTTGATCTGGACGAGGTGAGGGAATGACTTTTCGACGTTGAAAACTTTTTCCGAAGCTTGAGTTATTTAATCAAATTATAAAATGACATCGAATGTAGAATAAGTTTGCGAGTTCATGTGATTTTTTTTTTTTGTTTGAACTTTCTGGGAAAACGAACCTTATGATGTCAACCAATAACGTAAGTAGTTGAAAAATAATACACCTACGAGAAGATCATATATTTTGTAACTAGAAACCGTTGGATAAAAGACTTGGTTATCAAATATTAAATTACAGAGAAGCAAGGAAAAAAGATTTATCTCTGCCTCCTGTGAGTAGATGGATAAAAAAAAAAGGTCGGATGACTCAATATTTTATAAAGTAAGACAAATAAGACTTCAATAGCAGACCCTTCCGAGGTAATAGACATCCGGGGGAGCTGTCAGGCAGAGAGCCCGTACATAAAGATTGGAAGATAGTTAATTTGACATCCCACGTCGGGAGGGTAGATTGGAACCCGAGCAGACCTGGCAGGGCGGAATAAAGAGGCTATGCCCTAAAAATATGGCACATGGCCGATAATTGGAAGAGTTCAAAGACAGAAGACAGGAGAGCGCTCTATTGGAGGAAGGAGTCAATTTGTTACCTGCCCTATGTTTGGCAGGTGTCGGCTACTGCCAGCACCGACAATGGGATCGCCCCCTTAGTACTGGCCCTCTCCTAATGATCTGTCTGCAGCCCCTATCTCCAAGCTGCATTCCAGTCAGAAGAAACCCCTACCGAAATTATTGCACTATAAAACGATCTAGGAAATTAAAAAAAGGATAGTAAAGAATTAGAAAAAAAAATTGAAAGTTCAAAAAAACACAATCAAGTATAAGCGATGTGATTACTTATTCTTTAAGACATTTCGTATAGTTACTATTATTGTCATATTAGTTCATCTCCCTCCTTTATTTTACGTATTCGAAGTTAAAACCGTAAACAGTTACTTCCCTCCATTTTGTTTACTTTAGATATTCTACCAGTTTCATACTGACCTCAGCAAAAACATGTGGGTGGTCCTGATTTGTTCTTTATTCTTTTTTAATTTATTATTATTATTAATCTTATTGTATTTATTATCTCTCGACTTATATGTAATCTTAACTCACTTCTTTATTTTCCGTTTTTTAGTGGGTCAAATTTTGTTTTCTCATTTCTACTTAACTATTTTACGAGTTATTACTGTTCTGTTTCTCCTACTGTTCATTTTAACCTAACAGTTTGTGTAATTTTTTATATTATGATCATTGTATATTATATATTTATATTTTATTTACTCTTTTCTTTTATTTGTATATTATTTTGTTTTCACTTATATTTATATAATTTTAACCCTACCTTAATTCACTTTTTGTATTTTATCCTATTATGTCAAAATATTTTTAGTTGTTTTTTGCATCTTTTTAGCCCTGATGAAGCTCTACAAAACAGGGCGAAACCTCAGCAAATAAAAAGTTGTTAACTATTTTTATTTTGCTGTGACGGTTTCAAACCTGTTAACGTTCCGTCGTCAATTGGTCACAAGCAAAATAAAAATTTAAAAAAAAATCCATTTCCTTTTCTTGAAAATGTTAAGAGAATACTAGAAAACACAAAATCATTTCCCTAAAGTCCATGAACGCTAATTTATTCGCATATAAGACTATACTCTGGAACTACGGACTTGAACTTTGGGAAACAGCTAACATCAAACGAATCCAGTCTTTTCAATCCTTAGAACTGTAGTCAATGCACCCTATTACATTTCCAACCAAACACTACACCATGACCTTCGTATCCCTTTTGTCCTTGACTTCATACCAACCCAATTCTCTAAAATCCATATAAATCATTTTAATCATTCCAATCCTTATTCAGTTCCACTCATCCCTAAAATCCACCTGAAAGGTTGAAACATCAGTAGCCTAGAGACGTATTGTAAAATAAAAATGTACATTTGGTGTTCTGTCAGTGGTCAGATTCTTCACTCAAGTTGAGTGTTAGAGGCTTTAGCGCACTTGCTCAGCCTCCACTGGCTCATTACCAGTGACCGATTTACGATTCACCTGCCCATTGTTATTGAGTTTTAGAATTGTTGTTTGGATTTTCAGTCGAGGTGAATCAGAAAAACATCTGCCAAGTCTATATACATAGCTTCCTCACCATTTATATATGTATATATTTAATTTCCATGACTCTTTCTATCTTAAACTTATAGCCAAGAGCCTGTGGTTTTAATGTTCGTGAGTTGGTAACAAGTGATAAACAAGAACAACCAACTTTGTAAATCCTTCTATAATTTCTATAAAATATTGGATATATGACCCCCTATATTTCAAGATTCATAATGTCTCTTTGAAGAACAAAATCATTAGGACGAGACATCTTTTAATTGAGTCTTTCATTTCATTCATATAAATTAAATTGGTCTCCTTATTTTTTATTTTATATATATAAATTACAATACTTTGTCCGATGATATTAAAAATACTAATTTCATATAATATAAATAAGGATAAACTAATATTATACAATATGTTAATATAAAAAAGTACTGATATCATAAATACAATCTAATACACATTAAAATTAACATTGCCCCTTCCTCTCTTTACACATTGGGGTAGAGAAGCCCCCCTCGGAGGGTTGGCCATGGAGGGGTACCCTGTAATCCACACTTATCTAAACGGCAGTTGGTTAGTTATCAGTAGCGGCTTATCTGTTATTGCCAGGGTATAGGCACCTTATTGTGCCATCAGTAATTATACTAGAAGCCTTGGTATTTCCTATGCGGAGTCGTAGAGCCGATGAGGGTGGCTTTCAATTTGAATAAATAGCTCGTAGGGAGAGTGTTATAGCAGGGACTTAGGTGCTAAGATATCACGGCTTAGGAAAGTCCCTCTGAGGATGCTTAAGCCAAAGTACGAAGGGATCGGATGGCCCGACTGCTCATTTGAAATTTCAAAATAGTTTCTGATATCTGCTAGAATTTTCTGGATCGAATTAAAGGATTTCGAGCTTCAGTCATTAATGAACAATTATTTTTTAGTAACATTTCGAGATATTGTTCTCATATTCATGCCCTACAATAAGATTTAAAAAAAATATATTCTTAACTAATTATTAATAATTAAATGTACAGTACAGAACACAAACTGAGATTAATGCATAGAAATATTACCAAAAATATTTTGGTAACTGATGAATTTACTATATATATAATAATATATAATATATACTCTTAGAGCAACGGTTCAAAAATAATAAAAACTCTTTTAAAAAAAGCTATATACTGACCGTGATAGTGACGATAAGTTTATCATTCATGCGCAGATAATTGATTGTAATAGCAACTATCAAGCAAATTCTGAGAAAATCGAGGACATCATTTAAAGTGAAATCAAACTATTTGTTTGTACAAAAACCAATGTTTTGCTAATATTGTTTTGTACTGCTTTAAATTTTAATAAAAATAGACATAACGGCTTTTGATTTGGAAAGACTCGCACGATGGTGCTAAAGGACCAGAATCAATAAACGAAAAAAAAAATCAGTAATTGCAAGACTATTTTCATTTAGATTTTTTTTTTAATAATTTGTTTATTGTTGTTTACAAATGTATACACATATATACAACAAGTAAATTTGCTGTAGGTGACATAGTGACATGATACAAGCATGTGGAGAATCTACCCACTGATAGAACTCCAATAACATTTCTAGAGGAGAAGATCTCGAGGCCATCTTGTTTACAGACGGCTAGGAGGATTATTAGGTAATGAAGTAGAAACCAGGTTAGAAACAAGTGGATTTGGGAGGTTGAGAAGTTTGTTATGGAAAGAACGGTATCTGGTCCAAATCGACAACATATGAAATATTGGGGTCCTGATGGATGACTTGATTTGTGACAAAGTAAGGAGCACTAAGGATTCATTTAGATAAAAAAAAAAAATGTAATCTGTTCCAAACAGACATCTATCCCTTTGAGCTCTTTGACACCCTAGAAGAGTTCGCTATCTCCTAATAATTGAGACAAGAGCAACACAAGTATCATCTATGAGTGTTAGATATCTCTTTGTCACTAGAGACTTCTTTGTTAATTAATAGCATCACTTTAGGCTCGTATAACCAAAATATATAAACAAAGCTACTCGTTCAAAAAGACTTAATGAAACTCAGAATCACATTAAACGATTAACCGAACAATTAAACATCAATATAATTATATATCACAATAATATATGAACAGAAATATGTAAATGGACATAATCAAACTATGTAAATTAAAAAATAAGGATAACATAAAATTTTGAACTAATACTTAAATATATTGGACGATTTCTTGCTAAATATACGTTTTAGAATAACATTTAACATATTCTGAACCGGAACACAAACGTGGGCAAGCATGCATGCACAAAAATCGAATGAAAAATATTTATATATTTTTTCAAGTAAGAAAACAAAATTTTTTTAAAAAAATCTTTTTTTACTTTAATTTTTTTTAAGGGAAATTGGATTAAGAATCATTAGTAAACTCTAAAAATATTTAAAGGTAATTCTTTTAAGTAATAATTGAGTAGAGACTCATTACTTAATTTTATTATGAATATAAATTAATTACCTGTCTATAGCAACCCAACTCGTAAAAAAAAAACTTTTAAATTTATTATTATTTTATTTTTTAGTTGATTAATTATTTTATTTAATAGCAAAAAGCAATATGGTAATCAATGCCATGTATACATTTACATAAAATATGTTAATCACTAATTGTGAGAAAAAAGATAAATATAAAAAAGAAAAGAAAAACATTTAAAAAAATAAAATAGAAAAAAAATAAAGAAGTAAATAAAGTAATATTTAGCTAGCCTTATTTTTAAAATTAGAACAGTTACTTATCTGCTTTTCACCATCCTTTCCATTATCGTAACGATTATTAAACAAATTATAATTGCCACGAATTTAATTATAATTGGTGCGGATCAGTACACCATACCAAAGCTATGACTATGGAATAACTAGGCCTTACCAAAGCCAACAACCAACGGGCGTTGATGACCAGGCTGTTAAACGCCCTTTCAAAACTAATAAACAAACAAGAAGTAAATAAATTGATTAAAAATCAATTGAAAAATTCATTTGAAGGGTCTTAGCGAGAATATAAAAGAAAAAAATCATATAATATCTACTGATGTTATTTACAATGATTTTATTACTTTAATAAACACACCATCATATATTATGATTGATCTGATAAATATATGATCAGATAATCATACAAATATAAAAAGGAACCATTAATGAAGCTCAAAACAGAAAACAAAAGGCTTCCTAAGTCCACTGAAGAGCTTATTTTGAAAGGAACACATTGATCAATGGAAAATTCTACAGTGATGCGGAAAAAATAATCAGAATACAATTTGAAATATTAACCTTCCAAGAGAAAGGTATATGTTTGTTCAGTCGTGAATGAAAATGATCAGAGGGTTCCATTCAGTTCTTCTAAATGGAATTGAAAAGGTAAAAAATAACTGTTCTTGAGATTAGTGGGACGTGACCTTCCGTAATTGACCTCTTCTCCCCATCATTTTTAATAAAATGTTTTAATTTACACTTTAGTTAAAAATTAACAAAAAATAAAATTGAAAATAATATAATTAGGGGCGCATTGATCATTAAAAAATATCTTTGAATGAGAACTGAATTACTGTAATTCATTAGATCGTTTTCATGACACGTGTTCCTCATTCTTTTCCATTCATGGGTGTTCCCAGCATACTACACTTTCTATTTTATTCAATAAGGGTTTCTTTGGGATAAAAATCTATTCTAGGTCAGAAAACTCGTTTTATAAAAGTTTGTTGCTTGTAGATAGATAGAAATTTTTCGACCACATATATACAATTACAAGAATAAATCATAAACAGAACACGTTTCAAATATAATAAGGTGTAGATAGTTGACCGTAGATTAATGATTGGAGAATTAGTTTTGTTTATTTATGTTGTTCTTTGCTGACCGCACCCCCCGACAAACTTTAATTCAAATATAATACATTATTCGACAGATGAACTATAACCTACTCGTATTACAGTTTTACTCATATTGAGAGCGAACTAATGGAAATATCATTAATTTTTACTTAAAACAATGAGAAAAACAGTCAACATTTTAATAATAAAATATTTTATATTGAAAACACACATTTTATATTAAAAACAGTTTTATATTGCTCGAAAACACCTCAAGCTAAAAAAAGTTAATATTGGTTTTTTTTTTTTAGGAAAATCTATGTTTTCTGGTATTTGTTGGCGCTATGAAAACAGTGTTTCCTATCCCGTGGATAGTCCGTCGGACCCGATCGATTCCACCCAACAACGAAGGCTACAAACATTTAAAAATAAGATTTCTATCGATAAGGACTCCACAAGACAAAAAAAAAAGAGGAGAAGACGCCTGTTCATCAATCTCCATTAAATGAATTCCAACTGGGTGAATGCCAAGTAATCCGATATCCATTTTGTTCCTTATGGCCTCGGGAGGGGGGCACCCGCCCCCTCAGAGATAAGAGAATCCATAATTATGAAAAAAAAGGAAAGAAATTTATCTTGATTAAAACATTCCTCCTTAGGTAAGAGATATTTTATTGAATCAAGGCACCAAACCGTGTCGCCTTCGGGCGCCATAATTCCTTATGAAGTAGAACCGACTCAGGGATAAAAACTTGACTCGGCTTGGTATAACTCTTCCTTCAATTTATTGAGAGCCCCCTTTTGAAACATTAGTTGTTGGCTCAATTTAGAAATGGACTTATATATACGTTCAATTTATCTCTATTGTTTACGACCCCGAAGAAACGGTTTACATCTCCTTATTTATAGCGGAGTGAGAATCTATCTTTTTTTTTTTTCTGTATATCATATAATTTATATTTCAGGTCAACTGACCGAAAATATTATATGGGATATTGGGAAAAATCCTTCTTAAATGTAACTATGGGAGCACATCGGGATACGGATGTTGAAAACCTTCACAATTTACTGTGTTAATAATGATTTCTATACATTGAGAGTAAACAGGAGACAACAAATATAATTATTTTATTTTTGAAAGATTTTAAAACAAAATCACTCAAGCTGCAGTAGATAACTGGCCGTTCAATCCTGGGGCCATATCATAAAAGTTAATATTACCTTTAAGGCATAATTTGTCAATTTACCCATTTTATGTGATTAGTAACTTAGGTACCTAATCACCAGGCTAGAGACCTAAGATGAATCACACATCCAACGTTAATAAGTTTTAAAAATAAATTAACAAAATAGTTATTTCTTATCATACTAAATCAATTCAAATTCAGCATTTTATTATTGACAGAACATTATTTCAATTAATTATTTTATCATATGGAATACTATAAAACAACACAAGTGCTAAAGAATTCAGCTAAGCAGTGTTATGACAGTTTTAATAATCCAACTAAGTTGCTTATGATTCTTGACAGTTTCAGCATTTTTAATTTAAATGCTTGATATCAAGTTTAAAATGCGGAAAGTTTATCATTAGTTAATTTAGTTTTTAAGCCTTTACTTACTTTAAGTAAATGAAGTTTGAAATATTGATAACAAATATTCGCTCACAGATTTTTTTTTCTGGTACTAATTAAATAAAATCAATTACTATTTCATGATAGTAAATTTAAACTTTTAAGTTTATTTTTATAATAAATCAAACATTTTTTTTAATAATTCAATTAGAAATACAATCACGACGTTTACTATCATCCGTACTTAAGCGAATAAAATTAGGTAAACTAGTTTAATTATTAATGAACCATTAATACAAAAACATTATTTCTATAAGTGTTAGCTTGGGGTTTTATTGCAACGAATTTTTGCCCTATTTCGGTTTCAATCTCAATATATTTCTGATAAGCTATTTACATTTTCTGTCAGTAATTTTTTTCATCAAATTATTTTAGAATATATTTTCGATTACCATTAAATGTCGTAAATATAAAATATTTTCTTTTAAATATAGAATATTTTATTTATATATAAATAATAAAAAGGATAAATAACATAATTAATAAGGATTTCCAGTTAAAGTATACCACTTTTACTAAAAAAGTGCATTATATACGTTAATGTTTTTTCTTGGAAACCACACATAGTAAACGTTTTAAAGAGATTAAGAGAATACTCATATACAATTTATTACCTTCAATTTGTATTAAACAGAGAAACTTTAATAATAGTGTACAAAGCATTATAACAATAACGCACCAATATAATAAAACAGAAAATCGTCGTTACCTCCTAAACTATTTTATTTTTATAGAATTTATTTTAAAATTTATAGATAACAAATTATTTAGAAAATAAATAATATATCTAAAAAATGTTAGAAACAAAATTAAATTTATCGAACCACCATATATATAACAATAAATTTAGTAAACGTACAATAAACTATATCAATCGCTAATCAGAAGACTAATAAATAAATCAACCACAAAAAAAATATATATTTAACTGGGTATTTTCTTACTTCTATGATTACCAATAATTGATTTTGATTCACCAAATGAACATATCTGACTGTGTTTTTTCTTAACTACACATAATTTATTTATTATATTACAAATTTAATTAGCAATGTATGTGTTTTCTTGGTAATAGATATTATGGGACCCTTATTTTAACCATATTCTGTGTCATCTTGTTTTATTCTCATTGTTATATTAATTCACTAATTTTAAATTTGCAGCTTTATTATTCACTTTAAAATCCTTTTAGTTATTTTTGTTATTATTATTATTTTATTTTTATTTAGTAGTTTTTAATTAAATTACTAATTATATCACTTGAGATCAATTCATAATGTATTTATCTACCTTGAAAATTGTATAGCCTCCACAACGCCCTAATAGTCTAAACTGTAATAATTATATTTCACTTACGTCTATCATTTTTATGTGTTCTTTTGGCACCGATAGATGTCATCTGGTCGGACCATAGGATGTTATTTTTAAATGAATAAAATAAATAAAGATACAACACTAGGGCTAAAGAAACAACAAGTTAATCTGTATTTCTTGTTTTAATTGAATGTTGTATACTCAGCGAGACCAATGATGGAAAATAAATGAGACATTCGAGATTGTTGGAGAAAAGCTATACATTTATAAAGAGTTATTATCATATAGCCAGGGAAGTGGGCAGTAGGTACCTGTTTGCTCAGGCGATTGGACTGCCTTCATTACAGCTCTTGCTTAATTCAAAGGGGAAGGACCTGTATTCCTAGTCGTTATGTCCTCCCCGAGTCTCCTCTATCCACTTCTTGAATTATGGCTCTGTTTAAAATTCGATAGGGCTCGGACCATGAAAGCCATTCCGTATTGATCCCTACATTAAACATTACTGTGTCTCTGTCGCCGTTTCTCAAAATAAATAACTGATTTCTTTAAAAAAAAAAAATCCACTTAAAAAAATAGTAGGTATGTTATTTTAGAGCAAGAAGTTATAACTTTGCAATAAGATTCAGCTAGCGAAATAACTTTTGTATGATTTCATATTTTCGTTGAAACAGATAGATAATTATTTCTGCTACATATAGCCGTGAGTCAACCTTGTGGGTTCGAAAGCTCTCTGGAACCCATCCAACTTCTATAAATTGGGTACCTTTAATTTAAGGAAAACTGTGGCGGTTAAGTGTGATAATGAATCACCTCCATGCACTACTATTGTTGAAGAAACAGTACTGCCTTACAAAGTACTGAACCCCTGACCCTTCTTAGGATACAATGGTACTAGAATTGTTTTTATTTTTCTGTCTACTTTATTCCGATGTATATCACTACAATCAATCGATTTTTACTTTCCATTCAGGCCTTCATTTTAATTTGTTTTTTTTTTTTATCATTTTAATGTTTTTATTTTAAATATGCTAAGAACATGTTTACTTTAAAATTGACTTGTTTGTTTGATTGGGGAAGATGGTCGGGGAGGGGAAGGGGTAGAGTGCGGTCAGCAAAGAAAAACCCAAATAAACAAAAAAAAAATTAATTCATGCCGACGTTTCGACCTAAATTTCAAGTCTTAATCAGGGATTCAAGCGAGGAAAGTTGGCTAAATCCAGTTTTAGCCAGACCTGAAACGAAGGTCGAAACGTCGGAATAAATTAATATATTTTTGTTTATTAGTGTTTTTCTTTGCTGACCGCACTCCCTCCCCCCGGACAATCTTCCCCAATTAGTACCGATCAAGACCTACTTGATATTAAAAACTTTTTATTATATACAATAATTCAATTTTCAAAAATGAAGCTTTCGGTTTTAACGATGAAGTTGCTGTAGTCATCCTAGCCATACCCATATCCTAAATTACTAATTTCAATTAGGTTTGACTTTTAGTTATAACTTAGAAAAAAATATGTGTAATATCGATTCTATAAAGTGGAATTTCTAGTTGGTCGATTTTAACGAAAAAGTTGTAATTTCGGCAAAAACGAGCTCTTAATATATCTGTTTTTTAAATGAATCTTTTGAGATTTTATTATAAAAATGTGAAAAAAGCACCGAATAATTTAAATTGCCATGTTTTGCCCTGTCAGTTTCGCTACGCGGATTTTCGTCTCGGAGAGCTTAAATTTGACCAAGCTCGGAGTAACTGGGGCAGATCATTAACGAGTACTTAACAACTTACAAGTTAGTGGTGCCCTTAACTTTACGCTCCTGATGGCCTCGAGGAATGCCTTGGCTAAAATAAAACTGTAGATCCTAAATGATCAAACTTTTTTATTTTTTCAAGTCACAACTCATATAAATAATTTGTAATTCATCAGTATTTTTCATAAAGAGTTGTTGTTTCGATTTTATTAATTATTATAATCATATTACTTCAAAAATCTCCATTCAGCCAGTATCATTTTCTCTATAATTTATTTTCATAGAAGGTATACTTTTTGATATTGAAATGCATTAATTCAGTGATGGGTTTAATCTTTATTTGGAACAATCTTCACAGCCATCACATATCAACATACAAGATAATAATTTAACTTAAAATAGTATTGCGAGACACAATAACTAAACTCATGTAATATCATCGGTAAAAAGCAAATATTTTCAAACATAAAATTTTTCCTTCTTAGCTTCTACGCATTTTAAGTTGGTTTTATATTTTTATGGCAACGCCAAAAATATATAATTGAATGAGTAACATCACTAAATAAATATATGAAATGATTAATAGATTAATCGAAATTATAAATTAAAAAATACTTCATATTTTCAACCATCATTCAATGACATTTTCAGAAATTCCCAGATATGCCACATTGGCTTTAAAACAGTTGTGAAGTTTAGATCGAAATATTGCCCCAGAACAAATACAAACTTAATTTTTGTAAAATTAGCATTCTTAATAAGTAATAAATTTATGGACAGGTAATAAAATAAATCAATAAGTAATCTAAAAACGAGTTTTTTTTTGTTAATTTAAATCTCTACCCGATTTTACATCCTGATTGATATTTTTACACTAATTATATATTTTAAGATATTTACGGATTACATAACATTTTTACTTACGAAGTGAAAGTAGTTATATATGTTATGACAAGCAAAATAGTCAAACTGGTAGAGCCTGTTGTCTTATAGAAGATTCGATTGAAATTAAAAAAATGTTCTCTGCATAGAAAAAATCAATTATTTAAAAGAAAAAAAATCAAAATTTTTTTTTTTGTTATGTTACCAAAAGCTTCATCATAAATGGTTTTGAAGTTTTCATATAAAATAACAACGACAAAACGCCATTTTCTAAAAGAGGTATAGAGTAATAAGTTGTAAATTATCACACCATCGTTTGATATTTAAATTAATTATTTATTATATCAATAAACAATAAATATCTAAAACTGATGGCTGTATCTATGCTAATATTGGTCAGATTATGATTGTATTGTTATGTTTTTAACGCTGATATGTACATATTTTTTCATTTTATTACTCTATTAACGAGAACTCTACGTACTTTAGGCTGTAGATCTTAGAATAGCTTCCAATCTATCAAGTTTGTAGATTTACAGAGCCCTTTGAAAAAGTGTAGATTAATAGATATTTAAAAACTTTTTACTATTCAACTCACGTATTAGAAGAAAAACATAAGCAACATTACTGTTATCCAATACAAAATTTACCTCGATATCTTTCTGTTGCATCATCTAAACAAGGCAATTATAGTCAGTTGGATAGTTCTTAACTATTATAATTCGCCAATTTCACGACGATTGGGGGAGCTAATTTAAATGTAAAAGGGATGACGAGGCTGAAGGATAAAAAAACTGTTCTCCCCCGATAATTAGTTAGGCAGAATTTAATTAACAATCAAGGGAAGGGAAGACGGTTAGCTGGAAAATTAAATACCCAACCGACCAATTATTGGCTTCCTTAATTGGACTTACGTCCCTTTTGGTAGGGGGAGGGAAAAAACGACGGCAACCACTGACGAAAAACGGGGGTTTCTTCTCTAGGAGTTTTTCCCGAAAGGGGGAAAGGGAACCGACTAAGGGTAACTCGGTGGTATTTTACTCAACCCGGCAGTGATATATTGGCTAGTGCGGAGAATATAATATAATCTAGAGTCGAAAATGTTTCTAATTATTTATTTATATTTCAAAATAATTACTAAACCAATAATGCGTATTATCATAAATTATATTAAATGAGTAGCTGCAAACTATTATAAAAAAAGCTCAAAGTACTAAATAACAATCAAGCAAAATATATTTATTGAAGAGATACCTTCAGAATATTTTTAATAACTTTCTGCCAGAAGTTAATACTGAAGTGATCTGTATGAATGAAAAATTGACACCGACATAATATTATAATATAATTATAGTTGAGTTTACACTTATCTTTAATAGAAAATCAACTGAATAAAACAAAAATACAGAAAAAAAAGAAAGAAAATGAATTATTTCGGTCAATTAATAAACAACTAGAATATAAAATTATATTATATAAATTATAATCGACTAGTTTCCCTAGTTGCCACTTCTCCCAAATAAATAACTTTGATATTTTGTAACAATATTTTTTTTATTTTGTGATTGTGTAGGGTTAGAAATGTATTGTATGAGAAAAATAAATTTGTAGGACTTCAGAATGGGTTCATAAGAACCCAAGGGAAGGGCAAGGAACTGATAATAACTTTATAAATCTGAAAGCCTTTCTAGATAAACGATATATCTAACGCAAAAATATATATATTTTTTTTAATCGAACTAGTAGTTTCTCTAATCGGCTCGCTAAAAACAAAACAAACTCTTCGGCTTAATATTCCGGTTAAACCTTACGGGGACCATGAAGCAACCATATTTATGGTTACATTTCGTTAAGATTGGTTCATTAGGTTACAAACAAAAAAATGGCTCTTATAATAGTATGAAAATGGCATCATATTACAAATAGATAATAGTTAATAGTGAACATAGGATTAAAATAAATAAAATGTAGGGGCAAAAAATGGGGGAATCAACATTGTATAAGCCCCCGGTATATTAAAAATTATTTTCCTTATTTAAAACAACACAAAATATTAAAAAAAAATTGCACATCTTGTTAACGAAATAGATTAAAAATACTGTTATATCTGTTAAACAGAAACAGATTTTAGAATTAGAATAAATTATTTGCCAAAGGAATTCGAGGACTTCAATGTTTTATAAGCCCGGTATATTACAAATTATTATCCGTATTAAAAGGAATAAAAAATATTAAAATTTACACATTTTAACTTAAATTTGTTCCTTGCCATTATAAGAAGATCCATAGCTCATCTTGATCATGCAGCATTTTCTTCCTTAACAACTGTTTATAAAAGCAGTTAGAGATATGAATGCTATCACGAATCCAAGACCTCTCGATGCTGTGGAAAAAAGCCGTAGATCGAACTCACAACTAGGGAGATACCCAACCCGCTTCGATAACAACCAAAGCCTAAGCAATCTAATTTAATTACCCATAAATAGAGATGATCCGGAGAAATATCTAGGCACCTATATACAATATATAGGCAGGGGAGCCCTATCTACACGGGACGGGGGCCAAAAAATAATTCTCAGAGTTATGACCCTCCAACCCCCTTGCAATAAAAAAACCCGCCCCTATCGCCTACGGTTCTGTTATTTTTTCCGATTGAAGGAATGGTCCCCGCGCTAGCGATATAGCGGCCGCATAAACCTGATACCGTAGCAAATTACTGTCCCTGCCACCTAAGGATAAAAATACAATTCCTTCTAAAAGAAGCACCGTAAAATTTATGCTTACTACTACGCACCGTATTAGGGCTGCTTTATGGCACAATCCATGACTTCATAAAAAAAAAAAATTGGGCGGGGTCGGTGGGAAACAGTCCTTCTTATTCACCTTTATAATATAAGACAATATATCTCAGTGCAAATAGCAAAATATTATTAGACACTTTTTGTTAAGGTGGTAAACATTTTTTTTAAGTTTATTTTCCTTAAGGTAGTATTCTTGGTCCCATCCTCTACACCGTCTATACAGCTGACATTCCAACCAATCCTAACACTATCCTCACCACGTATGCCGATGACCCATGTGTGCTCGCTGTTAATAATAACCCATTAATCGTATCCCAAAATCTCCAATCCAATATCACAGCCCTCGAAGAATGGTGTCGTAATTAGAGGATTAAGATAAATTCCAACAAATTCCATCGAATCACCTTTACCCTTCGTCGTAAACCTACTGACTGCCCTACAGTTTCATTTAATGATGTTACTGTTACCCCTGTCGAAGATATCCGCTACCTTGGACTACATTTGGACAAACGATTAACCTGGAATCCTCACACAAGACTGAAAAGACAGGAAACTGCACGTCAATTTCGACTATTACAGCACTTACTAGACAAACGGTCTAAACTTCCAACACTTTACAAAATACTGATCTGCATGACTGTAATAAGGCCAATCTGGACATATTGAGTTGAGCTTTGGGGCTCCACTAAACCTTCGAAATCCTCTCGTATACAATCAAAAATCCTTCGTAAAATCCTCAATGCTCCTTACTTTGTCACAAATAAAATCATACATAAAGACCTTAATGTTCCCTATGTAACCAATCTAGCCCGAACCAGATATCACTCCTTCCATTATAAACTCTCTAACCACTCAAACCCCCTAGTTTCTAATGTTGCATCCTCTTCCATTCCTGACAATCCTCCGAGGCGCCTGAAAAGAAGATGGCCACGAGACCAGCTAATGTAAAATGTCATTAGAGTGCTACGGGTAGTTTCTCTACACGTCTGTAACACTCCAATTTAACTTAGATCAGATTTACTAAATGTATTATAATGTACAGTTGTAAATAGCAATAAATAAATATTTAAAAAAAAGAAGTTTATTTTCGTTCTTTAAGAAAATGAGTGGCAGAAAATAGCAAAACGTAAATGAAATTCCCAAAATCAAACTTTTTTTTTTTTTTGTGGAATCTGGAAGAGACATAAAAGTAATTTTATCATTTTTCTTATTTTATGATTTTTATAACAGATATAAAACTTGTGAATATTTAATTTTAGACATAAATCATCCTAATTCAAAGTCAGGGTTAACTTCGGTCAGGGTATTTTCGGGGTAAACGTGCGTAATAGGTGCGTACTGAGTAATAAAATGTAAAAACAACGTGAATACATTATTACATGAAGCTAAGAGATATTTCTAACTATCCATTCAAAATTCAAACGCATACAAAATGAAAAATTACCGATTCCTAATTTAGAGAATGACAGAGCTGTTTGATTGCGGCTATTGGACCCGTCGCTTTGATCTGCTAGATTACTTCATTATATGATTGTCAGATTGGGTTTAATGAATTTGATTCACAAAGCTAATGGAGCTCTTTTCCTGCATTGTAGTTCTCATTACGAACCGAGTGAATCGGCTATGTGCGAACTGTTGCGTGATTACCGCTCTGGCAATAGTACTGTTGTAGCAAGCTTGGGTAGTTTAGTGCCACTGTTTCCAACTCGAAATGCTTCCATGATTTCTGAACCCGATGAATCAGCACTTTTTTGTGATTTAATAAAGAAATTATCATTGATCTATTGTTGAATTATAAAATATAAGAAAAACAATCTTACTGTCAGGATTCAACCTCAATTTTGGGCTAAGTGCCTATCTTAATATACCTCCCAGTTTTAGAGCACCGAACCTGATCTATATCCAACTTTTTTTTAGAATAAATTGATTGAAAGATAATTCACGTGGCATTGAGTAGTTATCCTTCTTTGATCAAAATATTGCATAGCATACATATATTTTAAAGAACCTCTTGAAGTTCTGTCAAAAAAAAAATTATAGGGACATTTCGTGACTTTATAGCGTCATAGTCATGTCCTTAAATAAAAAAAAGCTTTTTGTTTCTAAAAAAAAGTTTCTTAGCTAATTATCAAACAATAAAATGTACAGTATACAAATTAAAATTAATAAATAAACATTGATAAATAAACTGTTAATATGCTAGAAACAACGGTTAAGGTACAATAAAAAAAATAATAATAAAATAAAACCCACATTTCTCCAATACACTCTCACTCAGTTCTTTTGGAAACCTGGAGCGAATTATTTGCGATAGGTAGAAAAATCAGTTACAAACAAATTATAAGTAATATTTCTATTAATTAACCTTAAATTCAATTCTTTACATTTTAATGTTATTAATTAGTTGGGGAAATCCTTACAAATAAAAACAGTTTTTTTTTTTACTGAAGGGTATGATTGTTTAATTTTGTTTCGTTTCGTTCATTTTTAAAATGTTATCATTTAATGTACATCAGAATATACCTTAGGATTAATGATTTGTGAGAGGAATTCTTTATTTTATTTTTTTTTTTTGTCTTTTTATTTATTTATTATTATTTTTTATGTATATAATAATTACAATAACAATAATTTCTCCTTTTCTTAATTACTTTTAGTTCATTTGTGTTTATTTCTTATTCATTTATATTATTAGAAGCTATTTATATATGATATAATCATATAAAATGATTCCTAAACTTCTAGAAATTTTTATTTTGTCAGTTTTTTTTTTTGTTGCACACATTCTGTAAACTATTGTTGTTTATTTTTTTTTTTCTTCTTCACTTTATTATTTTAGTTATATTTTACGATGTTCTATTAGATCATTATTATTTTTTTTAAATTTTGTATCATATTCTAAGACACTAAAATTATTAATATTGCTATTATATGGCTGATTGGAGTGAAAAAGAAGGAATCGCAAAGTTTTATATTGCTATTCTGTAGTTTCCCTTACTCTTAAATAGGAATGAAACTCCTTTTCACATAACAGACCGTGAAGGAATGAACCAGGTATGAACTCGTAATAGGATTCCATATATAGCAGGAGAAAGGTCAGAGATACCACTTGTTAGGCAAGAGGCAAGGTTTCGGTCCATATATCCTCTTCAGCAATGAGATAGCATGGACAATTAGTAGGCGGAACAAGAGGGGAGTGTTAGATTGTAACCTTCACCTTTCCTGCCTAGTCAAAGATCACCTTTATCTTCTAGGTCGGGGCCTTTTCTCTTAATAAGTGGACAATTTAAATATTAAATAGCTCTCCTCGGTTTTTAAATGAATGGCAAGTAGCATTCCTTTCAGATTAAAATGGATGTATGTCTAATCCGGATCTATACTTGTAAGAACACTTGTAAATTTAGTAAGGATGTGTAAATAAAACAAGATGTGTCGCGTCTTAAACTTAAAGTAAAATTTAAATTTAAAATGTTTCTTCTCCCCTTATAAAATCGCTTATTCCCTAAACTAGAAATTAAAGTGTTAAAACATAAAACAATTCTTACAGGAACTTAATAACATGTTCAATTAAAGAACAAATAATTATATAAGAAACAAATTACAAGTAACAAAAAAGAAGTAGAGATAGTTAGAAAGATAGAGAGAGAGAGAGAGAGGAG
>NW_027112640.1:1338900-1359921 GCF_000696795.3 Halyomorpha halys | reverse complement strand
GAGAGAGAGAGAGAGAGAGAGAGAGAGAGAGAGAGAGAGAGAGAGAGAGAGAGAGCGAGAGAGATTATTGAAAAGGTTGTGCTGCCCAACTGCATTTTCGGTACCTCATACATAGCTTAGTTGCATATATTTCCCCCCTCTTAATTTATCATTATTTTCCATTTTATAATTTTCTCTCATAACCTAATGCAACTCTTTTTTTTTCTTCTTCATAAAATTAAAATCAGAAGCATAAATAGTAAACATTTTAAATACAGAAACAATATATCCACATAAAAATCTAACTTTGTCACTAATACAGTTACATTCAACTAATATAATAAAAAAAAATACTCCTTACATGTACATATATTCTCTGCACAGAAAAAAAAAGACATACATAACAAATAAAAATAAATCTGTACCACTACAACACACGAAGAGTCAGAGGTGCATTACTAAGTAAGTACTCTTACTAGACCAATCGTTGTGCAAGGATGTGATTTGGTTAGAATTAAAGGTGCGTACTTCATGACGTTGGGAGGACCCTGGAATGCTACCAAAACCATAGAGCTGATTCACGGATTCGAACTGGGTCCATGAAGTTAATATTACAGTGCCTTACAAGTGAACTACATGCTCCCAATGTTAAAATAAAAGTAATAAATATAAAATGCGATAGTAGAAAACGAAATTTAAAAATTACAATGAAAAAATAAAAACTATTAAAAGTAACAAGAAAAACTCCTTTTTCATCATATCCCTGCCAACCGCTCTATCAATATAATATATTTAACCTTTAATTTGTTATTTAATTATGCCTTTTTTAATTTAAATGGTTGTATAAATTATTAAATATTCAATAACACATATTCTAATAACTAACAAACAAATGGTTTGTCTAAAAACTAAAAAAACATATAAACATGTCCGAAATTCCAAGACATGGGAAAACAGATAGGTTTTATAACATAGGTTGTAGGGTATTTAACAGTTTAACACCAATACAATTTTTTTTTTAAGACAATAGCTAGGAGGAGGTTCTGGTAATTAGGAAACGAAGCCAGAAAGTTTTTTTTTTTGGTTTATAACATAATTTCAGAAAAGTACAAGAAATAAGACTGGAGAAGTTTGTCGGGGGGTGCGGTCAGCAAAGAACAACATTAATAATCAAAACCATATTTATTTATTTTATGCCGACGTTTCGACCTGAGTTTCAGGTCTTCATCAGGAGTTGTGGCGTAGAAGGCAGGTTTGTAACTCAATTATAATCCATCAGACTGATTGGAATAATTTTGACAACTTGTATTTTGTTTTGAACCCTGATGAAGACCTGAAACTCAGGTCGAAACGTCGGCATAAAATAAATAAATATGGTTTTGTTTATTTATGTTGTTCTTTGCTGACCGCACCGACAAACTTCTCCAGTCATTAATCTACGGTCAACTATCTACACCTCATTACAAGAAATAAGATTTGTTATACATTTGGTTATGGTAGTGAACATTCTACTTCCACAACCCACCATAGCAGTGATCTAGATGAACATTATTAAACAGTTAATTTATACAGAAGAGGACAGGTGGTATAGGTGAGTAATGATTTGACCTAGGGCCAGGAAGGCTAAGGATGGAAAAGTGTAGCTATTTCCATATATATTGGCAGGGCTTTAGTCTATAGATCGTTTGCCTCCCGTCTATATCAACATCCCATTCCATCTCTCTATGTCATACCTACTTTCCATTTTATCATTGCCACCTACTTTATCCTCGCTAAGCCTATATCACAATCCTTCTACGTTCCTCTCGCACCTTACTCAGCCGTAATCCTTTTTTCAGGATACTTCTAGGACTTGTATTTGAACAAAATATAGGAGCCGGAAGTAATGATGAGCGAAACCGAAATTTTTATTACTAAAAAGAACTAATGAAGACAACAATTTTTATATATCTCACTATTTCCCTGATAAAGGTTTTAATTATTTTTTTAATGTAGTGGAACTAGAAATTAATGTGTGCTTAACATGTAAACAAAAATATATTTAAGAATAATCTGTTTCGTAATTATTTAGATATTTTTGGCAGTTGATAATTCTAGTAAAAGGGTAGGGGAATGAGAAATATTAAAGTTTTAATTACATTTACAGGATTCTCTCTACATGGAATTTATCTTTGATATAAACATGTAGATCAACATAATCAGAAATATACTTAATATAAACCTAAATTTAAATTTGATTATAAAATATCAACACAATGATGAAATATAAATGTAAAGACAATCCTAAAATTTAGTAAAAATTCCCATTCTTTGATACAATAAAGTAAATTATTAAAATATAAAATACTTTTATTACTTGTCTTTTTTTTGGCCAAAAAAAAAAACCTAAGAACTAATTATTGGAGGAAGATAGTCCAGGTGGCGGTCAATAAATGTATCAAAATAGTAAAAGAAGACTATTTATTGTTAACTAACGTTTCGCCCAACTTTGCAGCGCTTCGTCAGGGCTAATAAGAATGAAGTTCTGCTACAAATCTCAGTTGGTAAAACTTCATTTTTCATTCACTCTTCCTCCAATCTACTGCATACGGTCAACTATCATATTCTAATAATTTTATTATTGTATTTTATGGAAGACTATTTACTTAAAAAATAATTACTTTTGAAATTTATTCTTTTTTTTCATTGTCTCTATATATTGTTCATTTTTTTTTCGACGTTATGAGTGTTTTCTTAATCTGCTGTATTGAATTAACCTTATATTCCATCAACAGTCCTCTTGTTAATTTTGTTACTATTTTTTTGCGCTAAAAGAAGTCTTTATTTATTGTTCATTTTTCTTCAACGTTGTGAGTATTTTCTTTATCTGCTGTACTGAATTACCCTTATATTCCATCAACAGTCTTCTTGTTAATTTTGTTAATATTTATATATAAAATAATTGAGGTTAATATTTTTTTGCGCTAAAAGAAATATATTGTAGAACGGAACAGTCCATTGTTAAGTGACAGACCATGGAAAATTTCCATGTCAAATTAAGACTTAAGATAAATAGGAGAAAATATTTTTTAATTTTTTTATTAATACTTATAACTGTATTGAAACCAATTTTATGTTAGTTATACAATAAATAACATGATACAGACATGTGGATAATCTTTTCAGATGCCCAGGAGGATTCTCAGGTCATGAAGGAGAATCCACCTTAGAAACGAGTGGGTTTGAGTGATTAAGAAGTTCATCATGGAAGGATTAGCTCTGACCAAATTGGTGACTTAAGATAAAATATAGTTAAATTTATCAACATGGAGGCTAGATAAAAAATAATACAATCTCGGAGATAGGAAAAGGATAAATTAGTATTGATATTGTTTAATATATGAGATTAAACTTACCATTGAGGTGTTCTTAGAAAAAGGATCCACAGCAAAAATAACGTTTTGAGAATAACTTAATTGCAAATAATATTGATTTGTTGTGTCTGCGTCTTTTAGGCTTATTAAAAAATAATTTTGAAGATTTCAGGTCTCAATTCAAAATGAATGTAGATACTGATGAATGTTATCAGTAAATTTAATTTATATCTTTCTTTTAGAAAACATTTGAAAATAATAAAATCTCCCACACTGTATGGACAATAGGTAATACAGATCTAAGTTCCCATCATATATAGATATTTAAGAAAAAAATATACATATAAAATAAAATAAACCAATAATTAAAATAATAATATATACGTCAGAACTAACAATAACAAGATAATAAGATATTCAATAAAAGGAAAATCCAAGATAAATAAATTATATTGTTAGAAGATAGTTCGGTTGGCGGTTAATAAAGGTACATAATACTAATAAAAAAAATTAATGATAATAAACGCTTCGCCCCACTAAAGAGGGCTTGGTCAGAGGTGATGCAAAAAAGTTCATCATAAACATTTCGAAATCTGGCGAAGTACTGCAAAGAAGCGAAACGTTGATTACCATTAATTTTTTTTTTTACTATTTTGTACCTATACTGACCACCAACCGGTCTATCTTCCTACAATCTACTTCATTGATCAATTATCTTCTTCCAAAATACAATAAATTGCCTTGAATATATTCATGTACAAACAATATTTACATTATTTCTAGGGAACTCCAAACTAAGACTTGTCTGCCACATCACAGGCACATTTAAATAAATAATAGTAAATATTTGGCTATGAATTATTTCGGAGAATGCCTCAATTTATATGTCGAAGCGTGTTAGCATGAACAATTTAAATATTATATCTACGTAAAGATTATCATTCATAAATTTAAAAATTACTTCATCTTTAACGTTCACTTGACGTTTTCGGGCGTGGAAAATCATTTGTATAATACAACGATTTTTTTTTGTTTCTGTTTTAAAATCCCTGCATACTTGAGTATTTTTGCATTATTAAGTCATACGTCCTCTCCATATCGACTTCTATGGTTCCAATGAAAAGGAAAAGGACCGAAGGAAGGAAGGAGCTATGACTACCATTAGGGACCATTACGACCCCCAAGTTGATAATGGCTAGGAACAGACCTCCATTAATTAGAGGAGATAGCCAGGGGATGGTGACCCATAAGATAAATTCATTTATCCCAACGGCCGAATCTAGAAGCGGCTACCACCGAGGAGAACTGCTTCGTGCGACCAACTAACGTTCAAGATGACGTCCAAGATAGGACTCCCGGCTTATTAAACTGCCTTCTCCTAACTAGCCTTATTAGAATTTAGCCCGTGCACCCGTTCCCAATTTAGAGATTGCCCTAATTCAATAGTCCCTAGTCATCTTGGGTATCCAGCATACATATTATTAGAAATAGCCAATATCTTTTACGAAAATATTTAATTGCAGCATTTCACACATTTGAAGAATGAGAATGTACTTCTACCTTTTAATAATAGCTGTTTCATTACTGCATCAGGCTAACTTTTACTGTATTTAGGCATCTTCCTTAACGTTAACTATTAACATGCATACATACACACGGCCTACTATCAACTCAACTTGCTATTAGCAGCATAGATACATGTCCTTATATCGATTTGCTTAAATAGAGACACATCTCACAAATAAAAGTTTTTTAAATTTTTCAATTTGACCTATTCTAAATATTAGGGGTAGACTTTGTAAAAACTTTAATTGCTTTAGGACAGTCAGTAGCAGAAACCATAGCCGACGTTAATATATTTGTAATACGTCCTAATCTTTTTTAATTCTTTTGTGAGATGTGCCATTATTCAAGCAATATGACTTAATTAAGTGGTGATAATTTCAATTCTCAGGCCACTGCTGATGTACGGCTGTGAAGTCTGGGGAGCGGCATCCTTCACAAAAAGGAAAAAACTACAATCTTATCAAAACAAGGTCCTAAGAATCGCAGTTAATGCTCCTTGGTTCATAAGAAATAGCCAATTGCATCGCGAATTACAAATGGAGTCAATAGAGGATTATATCAAAAGACGGTTCATGAAGTTCGTTCCACTCCCAGTTGCCGACAGTTAAAGGAGCAGTAACCTACAACCTGGGAAACCCAACCTCAACCCGAAGACTGAAGCCCAGACTGCTGCAGGACATTCTTTTATAAATTTTTAATAAATATGAAATTAATTCATAGTCACACTACTTCTATTTACTTATTATTATTGTTCATTTCATTTATTCATTATTATTATTTTTTTTCTCTCTTTTCTTCTCTCTTCCCTTTTTCAAATTAACTTGTTTCTTTTTACTATTAGAAAACAATTGTTTGTTTTATTTAAGTGTACAAATATCATTATTTTTTGTTATTAATTTTACTTTCCTCTTTTATTAAGAATTATTCTTATCTATTTATTTTATTATTATTTTTTTTTCTTTTAATAAGAACATTTTATATAGTTAGGGGTGTCATTTGTATGACTATATCCCCTCATAATCGACTGTTAAAAAATATATATAATATAAGTTATATCAGCCATGTAAGGCCCACCAGGCCGATCTAGTATAAAAATAAAATAAATAAATAATTGAATTTCGAAGTAGAAAGATTATATCATATCAGAGATTGGAGTGTAAAACAAATTGCGACTAGTTAAAAGCTTACGGCTCATATCCATAAACGATCAAATTATTGCGAAACGTTTCTTATTGCACAACAAACCCATCGTGCACGCCGCATCAGCTGTGCATCATTCTCCAAAAGCGCAAAATCGCTTTAAACAGATTTTTAATGTTTACAAGATATTAAACCCTTTCCAAACACGACCAACAGGATTCTATAACGGCCGTTTATTGCGCAATGGTTTGACTGTTTCCAGAGCACCGGAGCCAACTGTATACCTCTAAAATGGTAAGTTGTTATGGACACTAAACATGAAATAGTATTCAGCAGAACAGCAGTATATGGGAATGTTATTTACCCTTTGTCCTATTTTATGAGTTGGATTAAGGTAAAGAATTTGTTGTTTAAGATAAATATTTAAATTATTTATTACTACTAATAATATAATATATATTTATTTATCAAAAGTAGTTAGCCGGTATTTTTTTTTATTTATTTTTTTTTTTATAAAGAATTCATTAAAAGAGATATCACCATAATATTTCATAACAGTTCATGATACTATTGAAAATTTTCAAAATAATGACTAACCTATGTTAGGTATCTGAAATAAACCTCAAAAAGATAAACCTGACTGATAAGGTTTGAACTGAAATCTGGTTCAGAAATCCAAACATTCTTCCATTTATTCTTTATTCTTATTATTTTATTATGTTATAACTATTTACTTTTTAAACCACTAACTTACTAAAGTATGGAACAAGCAGAACTAAGGTCGATATGAGATAACTAATGAGGAGTGTTAAATTAATATAATGTTTTTTTTAGTTTAATTTCACTGACATGGAATCCATATACAAGACTGAAAAGACAGGAAACTGCTCGTCGATTCCGACTATTACAACATTTACTAGACAAACGGTCTAAATTGCCAATCCATTACAAAAGACTGATCTACATGACTATTATAAGGCCTATTTGGACATACGGAGTTGAGCTTTCGGGCACAACTAAACCATCAAATTCCTCCCGAATCCAATCCTTACAGTCCAAAATCCTTCGTAAAATCCTTAATGCTCCTTACTTCCTTACGTCACAAATCAAGCCATCCATGGCCAGAACCAATACCAATCCTTCCATGATAAACTTCCCAACCACCCAAATCCACTTGTTTCTAACCTGACTTCTCCTTCATTACCTAATAATCCTCCAAGGCGTCTGAAAAGAAGATGGCCTCGAGATCTTCTCCTCTTGAAATGTTATTGGAGTTCTATCAATGGGTAGATTCTCCTCATGTTTGTATCATGTCATTATTTCACTGACTGCAAATTTACTTGTTGTATATATTTTATACAGTTTTAAATAACAATAAATAAGTTATAAAATTTTTTAAAATTTCACAATGGTACTGATGTTATATAAAATATTTTCACCGGAATTTCCCTCTTCTGTAAAAAACAAACATAAGAAAGTTGATTTATTATTACAATCTCTCAGGAAGTACAATAACAAATATTTAAATAGGTTCTTCGTTTACTTATGAAAATTTATGAGGGTTCAGGTACCACGTGATAGTAGCTTATTTGTTCTGAATGTATATTAGCTTAAAGCATTCTTTTTAGAATCATGCCATTGTTGGATAAAGTGTAAGATAAAATAAAAAATTACTCAGTTCTCTTCACACAGTAACTAATATTTATAACAAAATTAAAAGATATTTTGAGCCATACCTCATATGAATAAATTGTTAAGACTCTTTCTGAAAATATATCCTATGATCAATTTTTTTTTTATGAATACAAATATTACATTTGTACCTAATAGTAATGGATAAGTTATTGCCAAAAATATTAATCAATAAGTATTATCGCAGAAGCCATTCAGCAAACATCTGTATATTTGAAATATTTTCTGTTCGTTATATTTTGTTAGTTATTAATAGGACAAACAAATCTGACTGACTCATACCTGATCAGTAAACAGCCACCACAAAAATGCATACATTCCAATATTAAACTTTAAATATATTGGAATTAGGACTATATATATAAGTCACACTGACTAAGTGACGATGAAATTAAAATAAATTATGCAGTGATTTTTTTTTTAACCAAAATATTTTGAACAAAATTTAAATTTTGATTTAAACACCTAAAGTTTTAAAATTTAAAGGCCTATATTGAAAAAAAAAATAAAACAGGCGTTGATAACCCTTTGGTTTTACGCCTAAAAGCCCTAAGAGAGAAATTAACATTATAACTCCCAGCGATAAATTAATATCGCATTCTCAATCCAATACTGACATAACTTGAAGAAATGAAACTTTTCTGGAAATAAAGATTTTTATTTATTAATAATTTTGGCTTCCTAGGTAAATGAACTCGTTCATCTTATCAAATTTTGCACATACTCAATAAGAACGGCAAAGAGAACAGATAAAAAAAAAATCATACAAATCTGAGAGGCAGTTTAATTTTCGTATTGATGATTTGATGTGGTATCCCACCAATCAGACAAGGGCTTGTCTCTTTATTGCTGACAAAGGATCGATCAAACAGTACATTTAGAGCCGGCTGCACCATCTCAGTTTAAACTGCGATTAGTGAAATATCGGGTAAACTCAATAATTATCCGTTGCACCAGAAAAGTTAACCTTCAAATCTGACGGTAAACTGTACCGGACTATGATATCCAGTTAAACTGAGATTTAGAGCGAGTCTACATTTTAGTAGGTAACCATACAAGGAACCCTATATAGTTACAGTTGGATTTCTTATCTAGCGAAGGTGTATTGTATTATTCGGTTTCTTTCGGAATTCGATAAAATGGATTTGATCGAGATAGACTATTTGAAATACTTCAAAGAATCAGTTGCTTAGAGAATTATGAAAAATGAAGTATTCCGTCCTCGACCAACTAATTTTTACAGTGGTCGAATGAAGAATTTTTTTAGTTTTTAAAAATAATAATGATTTATTCCTGAGGATGAAAATAGAAATGAATTGAAAAAAGGATTTAATTATTTGTTCTAATAATTTAAGATTCACAGATTAAAAATTACTGTAGTTTTATGGTAACTATGATATAATAAGCGTTAATTAACTTGTTATTAACTATGGGAAAGTAATGGAAAAAAAACAGTAAACTTTGATAACAATCAAAGGTTAACCACATCAAAGTAATCATAAGTTTAACCAATATTTGATATGAATTTTCGAGGACCTTAGCGCGAACTACCGACAGTTATCTCAGTTTCACGTAACCTTCTTAACAAAACTGTAGACCATAAACAGGCCGCTATGTTACCTAAGTTTAACTAAACTCTTGGACTAATTTAAGTAATGCAAATCTTAGTTTTATCGGAGATTAGTACAACCGGTCTTAAGTATGTCGGCATGTTGATCTACCAATAAGGTAGAAGTCACTAGATAGTAAGAAGTAGTTTAGTCATATATCACAGTCATCAATATAAATAAATCCCCCCCCCATTCGTGGTATTCAGCTGTTGGTGGATTCGTTATCTATATAAGACACAAAGTCTTCACTACTGAATTATGTAATATGAAAG
The DNA here is from genome assembly GCF_000696795.3 of Halyomorpha halys. Taxonomy (NCBI): domain Eukaryota; kingdom Metazoa; phylum Arthropoda; class Insecta; order Hemiptera; family Pentatomidae; genus Halyomorpha; species Halyomorpha halys. Next base: position 1,350,309 of record NW_027112640.1, on the reverse strand, counting down.
ATAAACCAGCATTCAGAGTTTTCTTTACAGACATGTGTTCTTGAAATGTTATTAATAAGTTTATAATTAAATTAAAGAGCATAAAGCCCTCAAATGAAGGGTAAAGAGAGGCTCAAAGAATAGCATCATCTTTTCTCAAGTGCGCAGTCGGAACAAAGGGAATGCCGCAAACAGGACTTTGTAGCACAATAATTAACCTCACTACTTAAAATACGCCGTACAGCACCTCCACACATTTTTTATCGCGACATCAAAAGGATCTAATCTTCATATTTAATTAATTCAATCCTCGAGAGACCGTAGCATTCAAAGAGGTGCCCTTTTACTTCTTTTTTAAAAAATGTACATTAATTATAGGACACGAGGAAGAGAGATTATTCAATTATTAAAATGAGATCACTTCGCTTTATAATTATAACTACTAAAGAGTAAAGAGAGCGGCTCTGAGAAAATCTGTATTTACGGTAGGGAAAGGGCACTTAGGGGAGAAAGGAAAAACCACTCCTGGCACCGTGTCTTGTGAAAATTACCTATACATGGCCAGCGGAGGAATTTTCATGACGAGGATAAATTTAGCTCTTAATGGCTAATTATAATAGAGTGAAAAATAAGCTGCCTTCAAGAGATATTGCATTAAGAAGATGGGAGGAAGGGGGGAATTTATTAGGGACTGTTCCGCCCACCGCCCAACGGCAAAATAAATTCTCTCAACAATGTAATGACATCGGGGTAAAGTGCCATCATACTCTACCGTCGTTACCATTCCTCCAAGATGACACACTTCGCTATGGAACAACTATTCCCCTGCGGTGTCAGCTACTAGTAAATCGAACTAATGACGCTAAACGCAACACATGAAATGGTTTTCATTACCATCTCTTTAGAGGACTATCCTCGTGGCATCAAGTGATTATGACGCCTATTAACGTATCCGCGTTAAAAATAAAATCTGAGTTAGGCTGTTCACAAACACTTGGTAATTTAAAGTCAGGAGTTCTCAAAAACCTGATTTTTTCACGATTGTAATACTCCCCTTACTATATATTCCATACACATGTAAGTGAAAGTAAACAATTCTCAACTGGAGGCTTGTAATATTTTTTTTTTTTATTTTCTCCGATCATAGGCCAACTTCTGATTTGTCTACGTCTTGATGACAAACCAGAAATTCCTCCGAATCACTTTATCGAATCCAGACAACAATTTTTTAGTTCGTAACATACCCAGTAACACTCAATAATATAATTCTCTTACTGACCACACACTATGGTTAATATCCTCCTTAAAACTAATTAATAAATTAAGACTAAAAATAACTAGCTTTTATTTCCTAACAAAAAACCAAAGGAGTAAGTAAAAGTGTTGAATATACCAAACCTACCGATTTATTGTATTCAACGGATCATACAACGATTCATTTTTAGCATCTAAAAATCCAAATTAATTAATTTCTTGAATATAATATCACACAATGATCACTATTTTTTTTATTACTTTTTAAAATATTGTTTGCAACCATCGGCATGAAATATAACAGAATTATAAATCCCTACCTCCACGTTGCATAATAATAATTCATTTTTACAATTATTTATTTTAGAAACAGTCATGACGAAATATAAATATACCAAGAATTATGAGAAAATAATTACTTCATCTTTTTTTTCTTTTTTAAATGAAACTCTAGTAACGAATGAAATAACAAGTTCATTTGTAAAATAAATTCCAGTAAGAGCACAGAAATTCTACCATTTCATGTTTGAATGACAGAAAAATGCTGACGCGTATGAAGGTATATCAATTTGCTGGGAATACGTATCCACTACTCCAACCGGTTCAATGTTATCACGTGTAACAGGCAAACTGATGTAATCAGTAACATAAACCCAATTAAATGTACATCTGTACAAGCAACTATCTACAAGCAGCGGGCGGCTCCATAACCTAGAAGGGGGATATCGATTGGCTAAGGGTAACGCAAATGATTAATAATTAAAATAATAATTATTTATCTAATTTAGTTCATATATGAGTTGATTAGTTGTCTTATTTTCCATGGTTTATCAACAATATTGAGTTAGCTGAAAGTATAATTTTTCCATAATTATTAAGTAATAGTTTATCACACAACAACATATACAGTATATTTGGAGGCATAAATATATATATAAATATAATTCATAACATAAAAATATAATTCTAAACAGAAAAAAGAAATACAACTTGGAGAATAAAAGTAATTAAGGAAACTGTTTGAACCGAAAATTAATTAGGCACGTTCTCAACATATTTGATTATTTTAAACGATTTTTTCTAGTAATTAAATCTGGATGAGGTAACAAATATTAGACCCACCTAAAATAGCAATAAAATAAAATACAGCTTAAAAAAAATCAATACATGTTGAAATAAATAAATCGGAACTAAAATTGCTTATCAAACTAAATTTTATTACAAGCAAATATTAAATTAAAATTTGTCTGTAGACTAGGGAGATAGTCTAACAGACCACAAATGTTTTTTTAATGGATTAATTAAAAATTAATCCATCCTTAATTTCTCAACATGTTTTAATTTAACTTGCTTTACACGGTTATAGATTTTTATAAAATATTAATTAATAACTGAAACCGACGAACAAATTTTAATGTATATTTATTTACTTATTTTTATAATTTGATATATTATAATAAAAGAAAATTCTGAATAGAACAAAGAAAAAACTTAAAAATTTTTTAACTAAAATATATATAAATAGGAAGTACAGAAAAAAAATAAAAATAAAAAAGCAACATGGAAAATATAGATTAAATTGGTTACACAAACAAGAACTTTTGATCCCAATAAATTGACTTGTACTAGGAGTACATCTTATATATGAGGCTATGAGACCTAGCTGATATTTAAGTACACATAATTATAAATCAACATATCGAGTTAATTATCGAAAAAATGAAAAATCGGTAATTAAGAGAGACTTCCAGTTGGTCGATTTTAACGAAATATTCCAGCTACATTTCAAGCCATACGTCATAAATATGTAATTTCAGTTTTGTACTTTTCGGTTTCGTACTGAAACTGTTCAAATAAACGCTCACACAAATCATCATAGAAGGTGTAGTTCCATTGAAAATTCAAATTTAAAATTTTCAGGATTGTAATAGTTTTCCCTTTCTATATTTTCCTAACATGAGTAAATGAAATTAATAATTAACAAACGAGCTTTCAACATTTTATGTGTTGGACCACTTTTTTCTCATGATCTCATATCAGCGTCAGATATTTATGATTAGACATTATAATTTCCTTTTTAATATCTGATTTTAAATTACAATTATAATAATTAGATCTTGCCAATGAAAAGTACTATTCCTTGTTTTAATTTTAATTCATTAAACCAATAAAAACATATCGGGGTTGTCATCCCATCATCAGGTATCTAATTAAATATATATTTTAAAATTAAATTTTGTGTTTTCCTTATTAGTCTTATAATGCTAACAATAACATATTATTGTCAATAATACAAATATTAATAATTAAAAATACCAACATAATTATAAAGATCTTTAATAAGATACCTGTTGATGAGGTAACAATCCCGAAACGTTGTTATGGCTTTATGAATAAAAAAAAAAAACTAAAACAAGTAGAGTTCAAGAGTACTTTTAATTCATTAATAATAATTAGATCTAGTTACAAATGAACTTCATCCAGTAGATCATATAAAATTATAATGTTTTTTAATTGAATGCTTAATGTTACTATCATAAAAATTTTTACATAAAAACAGATATATAACAACAAAAATCATCGAAATAGTGAAGGTTAAGATTCAATATAAATTCGATATATATACCTCTTATGGAATATTAAGTAAAAAAAATAAATTCGAATGGTATATCAAAATAATAAAGCTTTTATTTATTTATTAAGAAGAAATTATTCGACTAAGCAAAGACAACGTATAAATTTACTAATTAACCTCCAAAGACTCAGCCGTAACTCGAAATATGTCAGAACGTCCAAGGCATATAAACAAGTTATTCATAAAATTCAGAAGAACGCTACATCATCCGCCGACAATACTGGAATATAAAAAGGTACGAACGCTAGCAATCAATGAAATCCACCATCATAAATAACTAAAATAATTGTTTTAGATGGTTCCGTCGAAATTCGGGACTTCCAGGGAATGCTGAATCATTCAATTCCCGAGCGGGCCGCAAACGAGATGAAATCATCAATGTGCCAGTGGCCGGCAATTACAGGGCATGTTACTGACAATTATAGCAACTAGGTAGTGATAAATAATAAATATCAATAAACCGTTCCGAGTACTGCCTGCTAAATATTTCAGATAAGAAAACAGTGAAATCATGTCTTACGGAGATTTAGAAATGAATAAAAGTTTAAAGAAGCAATGATTGTTTTTTGAATAATATTTTAACAATTATCGTTAAGATGGATGTTGACTTTCGTAAAGAAAAGATTTAAAAAAATAAAAAACCACCAGTAATGACTGTAGAGTGTAATATATAATCGCTTAATAGGAGCTGTCTTAGGACGGTGGTAATAGTGAAAATATTTAACAGTTAAAATTTCTGCAGCATACAGAAGCTTTTTCCATTAGTCGCCATCTTCTGACTTATACTAGTTTACAACGGTGGTCAACTTCAAAGAAGTTGTTAGTGTAAATTTTATATCTTCCAGAAAAAAGATGTTACCGTAATCTTCTTTATTTTTTAATTCTCCTTTTTTGTATTCATAACTTATATTTAACATAGCTTATTGTAACATATAAAAGATTTTTTCAGACCTAAATTAGACATTGCACTTGTATTTTTCAAAGAATCGAAATTGGTATTCACAATACCTGTGAAATCTTTAGAGCGACACCATAGACATAGAACATGTTTCGGGTGACCTCGGGTAACCGAAAGTTTGAATTGAAGGGGCTGCCATAATGTAGGCATTAGTAGCGCCCGTGTTGCCAACAGTCAAAACTCACTTTCTTCAGCACTCTCTGTGGTGAGAAGAAGTAAACCGGGCATGAGAGACCCATCTTGTCTGCCAGAAGCAGTCCATTCTTCTCTGTTTACTCATCAGTAAGATAAGAGAGTAGATTTACTGGAATGGTTCTAGCAGTAGAGGAGAAAGAAGCATAAGAATGCGGAGGGAAGAAGGAAGCATGGAGTAAGTCCACCAAGCAATAGTTGTTATCCACATCATTATCAACCACCTCATTATATCTACAATTTTCCATAGCCCAGTCATACAAAATTAATTAACCCTTATAAACATAAATATTTTATTTCACATCACAGCTGGTTCATAAATATTAATTTATCGGTATGTGTAAACAGTTACTTGAAACAGATCAGCAATGTTAGGATTCGATTCTTTGATATTTATTTCTAACTTATAAAAAGGAGAAACTTCAAATTTTTAACATTTATTTTTTGAGTAAAATAGCAAGAAGGAACTAGAAATAAAAAAATTATAATGAAATTAATCTTATATTAAGAATGAAATAATTCTCACTATCAATTAATTAACTAAATTTGTTGTGACCAAATTAATAGGAGTTGTTATAATTAGTATTAAAGGACAAATCTTTATTGAAGAGAACAAATATGATAGTAAAAGCTAAAGATTTTTTCAGAAGTTTTTCCGAATGTTCTTCTATATTCCCAATATTCATAATATATAATATTTATTTGTTTTTCGCATGATGAAACAGTTTTATTTCATTAAAAATTATTAAATAAATTTAAAAAAACTAAAAGTGGAATAAAAAATTCGTTTATATTCATCGCAATAATAACAATAGAAATATTTATTTAAAAAGGTTATATAAGAAGATAATACTACTACTATGTTGATCAAGCTTTACAACTGATTATCAATCGTTATTGCTGTTTTATAACTATATTATTAATCAATAATCACACCAATAACAGTGTTCATAAATTCAAATACAGGTTTGACACTAAATTAAGATTAAACAGAACAGAATTGCATCACCTTTTCAAAATACCTGTAATGAGATTTTTCCTCTTTTAAGTTTGGTACTTTTCAATGAAAACTAATAGATTTGTTCGAAAAATAATAAAATTATATTTTTCCATAATAGAGAACTTTTTTTATATCTAGAACAATATTAACATTATAAAACGATTCGACACAACATTATTAGTGTCAGAAATAATTGAATTTCTCACTACATTGATTTCAGTTTTATAACCCTCTTGGGAGATTAAAACGGCAGTGGCCCCGAGAATTATCGTAAACTGGCTGAGTTATGGAAAGTACTGAGTGACCTCATCCAGTCTCTATTGGATCTCAATAACAGTGATACGGCTAGGAGAGAAATACTGGGATCCCGGAGTCATGCTTTGCCATCCCCATGTAGGAAACGTTCGGTGTTCCCATGACAAAAAGAGTTCAAGATGACTTATTTTATTCTATTCTTCAGATATTTTCTAATAATTTAATTCATTTATCCACCTATGTTCATTTACGATGTGCTTATAACATTTTAGTTTCTACTAATTAGTTCTATTTTTATTTTAGTATGTACATGAGGCATAATTAAGTCACATACAGACCTAATGCGTATTGCCTGTGAGTGTGGCAGGTTGTACAATTTCAATAAAAGATTTTTAAAAATAATGTCGACTAACTTATGCGTACGATTACTTTCTTATTTAATCCTCAACCTAATGAGAAAAAATACACCCAAGTTCTTCTCAAAGAGCTGCTACAAAACAAGGTTGAAAAAAACAAAAGTTATACAATATTCGCATCTATTTGGTCAAGAGATGAAATTTAGATTGTATTCATATTTAGGTCAACCACACTCTGTATTGGGCTCACAATCCTCCTATTCAGCCCAATACCTTTCATATCCTCCATCTGGACCAGATAGGCCCACAAGGACCAATAGCGTAAGGTCAGCAAACGCTCCTCTTCGCTCACCACCCCGGGGCTAAACGACAACAAGCCTTGTGCCCCCTCGATATGAAATGGAAAAGATAAAAGACGGAGGAGAAAGAAGGCAATAGAGATAAGACGACAACCCCCCTCCTCCCAAGCCACTATCTATACGCACTCTTTACCAAGGATGACCTCCTTTCCCTGCCCACTGTAAGCCAGGGGTCATATCTCATATTTCCCATCCGGGAGGTATATTTCCAGCAGTGGGCGTATCTAGTGAAATAGTAGTTTGCTCTATTTTAATGGTAGTTAAACAAGGCCGGTAATTTGGCTACTGTTTGTTCAACGTTTCCCCTCGGAACCTTTATTTGATTCTATTTATTTATGTTCGCCCTAGGACATTAAACAAAAATTATGGTTTGAATGGACATACATGGATCATTTTCAAAACGAATGTACCAACTAGGTTTTTAATTTTACCAGCCACGCCGAAACCGCATGTGAAAAAATAAACTTGAAGCAACTGCAATATTAATATAAGATTTGACTGATTGTTTTAGTGCAAACGACAATATATCGTAGTGAAGTGATACTACTACTATTTAAAGAGAATACTATTGCAAAATAAAATATATATAATTTCATGGCATGACAACTAAAAATGTAAGCAAACCAATACACAATGCTTCATCATTTTAACTAATTATTCTTCTATACGTAAAGAAAATAAAAATTAAAAGCATTACACCCCACCTAAAGTTTAAAAATGAAAGTTGGTGGAAATAGCTAATTTTTGGAGATCATTATGAGTTGAAGTGTGATTTAGGAGTTAAATATAAAAATAAGACCTTCTATGGACGGCGGGCATGTGAATTATTTTTATTACAAAATTCTTGGCTACAAGGTAACTTGAATTATAAAACATCAGGTATAAAGGGAGCTAACAATGTTGTAACTTTCAGTTACCTATGTATGAAATATATAGTAAGAGTCTAAATAATCAAGTATCCCAAAATGGCCTGTGTTTGAACGTTAGCTCAAAAACGAAAAGTCGAATGAAACTAAAAGTAAATATTTAAGGTATAATGCCTCGGACGAGAAAGCACCTTCGCTAAAAAATTACCTACCAGAAGTACCTCTTTATAGAATTAAATTTTTAAAAATTTTTCGATTTCCTCTAAAATGGCACACACGATTTTGATTAAAATTGGTGAATCAATGAGTAATTAAGTAGTTTTTAATACCAGATAGGTCTTATCCTCATAGAAACAGTTTAAGAGGTATTAAAGGAAGAATTTTCAAAAAACCTTCCTCTTTGTTTTTTATTAAATTTTTCTAATGTTGGCAGGAATTTTTCGCCTTCCCAGTTGTGATTTTTTTTCAAAAATTTCAAAAATAAAATGATAACTTCAATACAAGCCAACCTATCTAAACACAACTTGGGGACTTGGGTTAGTAGGTGAAAGTAGTGTGTTTACGCGTGTGTAGTACGCGAGCTGTAGTATGTTTTTTTATTATTGCTTATAGAAACTGCTCGTAGATTTTGATTGCTACAACACTTACTCGACAAACGCTCTAAACTTCCCATTCACTACAAAACATTAGTATACACTACGATAATCAGACCAATTAGAACAGATGGAATTGAGCTCTGGGGCTCTACCAAACCATCAAATTCCTCCCGCATCCAATCCTTACAATCCAAAATCCTTGATGCTCCTTATTACGTTATAAATAAACTCATCCACAAAGACCTTAACATCCCATTCGTTGCAGATTTGTCCCAAAACAGATATTCGTCCTTACCCATCCTAATCCATTAATTCTTAATCTCTCACCCTTAATAATCCCTGATAATCCTCCGAGGCGTCTGAAAAGAAGATGGCCACGGGACCTTCTAATTTAAATTAATGCTTGAAGTACCACCAATGGGTGGTTCCTACCCAAGATTTTCAAGTATAAATGAAACATACAGCATATTTACTTATTGTATTTATTACTTGTACAGTTGTAAATCACATTAAATAAATAAATTTTTAAAAAATGATTGCTTATGAATTTGTTTTTATAAAACTAAATTCAGCAGTTTTTTTAGCATGTATCTGGTGACTCTCTTGTATCTATTTTTCGTAAAAAAAAAAACTGAGGTGAAGTAACACTGACTAAATTTTATTTTTGCTATATTTTAAACCTCTAAAAATAACAATGATATGATGAATTATACTATAAAGATAATGAATTATGATATAAAGATAAGCCAAGACCCTGAAGCAGTTCAATACTGAAGGACGCCAATAGATATTCCAAGAACACGTGATACTGTTTTGTAAATTTAAAACAACATCGGAATTTATTCAAGCTCGTTACTGTCCCGGGCTTGTTCTTTCGAGTTAAATCGTTGAGACGTCGGAAAGAAAGAGAATAAAGATCAGAGCAAGGTCGGGATGGAATACAAATGATCATCGAGAGAGGACGGAAGACTAAAATATAGCCCGGAGTTATCGGACAGGGTATTATGCAGGGGCCCCACCGTCCGACCGGGACATTAACTAGTCCGATAGCCGACTGTCCTAATCCGTAATCACAATTCAACAGTGGGCCCCCCGCTCCGCTTTACATAATCCCGCCCCCTCCAGCCATCTCTCCAAATTGCACATTTACCATCTTCCTTACGCAAGCTATTTCTGATGGGTTAGCAGTATCGCCTTAAAGGATCGACCGGGCCGTTTTGAAACTGCTGCAAGAACGGAACTCACGGAATGACAGAAATATCTGTAATGCCGATGAATAAGTAAACAGTCAACGTTTAGCTAATAAATGAAAAAAAAGAACAAAGAAATCAAACAAAAGATAGCACATCTCACATCAACAGCCTAAACGTATACTTGAAATGACATATCACATATGGAGCCAACAAATATAGTGTGGGAAATTGTGTTTTATAACCTACAACATACATTTTTATCAACAACAGATTGCTAGACCCGCTTTCTAGATTTGAGGATGCTTGCATATTCCAGCTTCAACACAAGCTACTAAAGGCAAAGGTAACTGCTCGTTTTGTAATACGATTACAAAACGAGCAGTTTGTTCAATTTTTCACTATAATTAATATTTTTTTGGGTACTGATTGATAAATGGAACCTATTTTTAAGTTCAAAATTATAACTCTAAAATTAAAAAAAAAAATATTCAACTTTGTATCAATATTACAGCTAAACAATTTTCTACTTCGTGTTGTAGGTCTTGAATAAAAAAACAAAAAAAATCATTTTTTAAAAACTGTTTGCAAGCACAGCAATTTTAACTTTTAATTAACACAAACTCGAACTTTTCCTTCCTTAATTAAATGATAAAAACCTGTCACCAAATTAAAATAACTAAAACCAAATTTAAACAACTATAAAGACCACTTTAAAAAAAAATGGACTATTGATACAAAAAATATTTTGAAATATTTTTTAAATTTTATTTTCGAGACCCAAGAGTTTCCCAACTGGGGAACTAACACTAGGGCACGAGTACTGGGAGCTTCAACATTTATTCAGTTTTAAAACACTAGGAATTAAAAATATTCTAACAATATATCTAAATATATTACGTAAAAATATAATGTGACTACAAATTGTATGAAGATAATATGTAATATGTAATAGTGATATGTAATCCAAAATCCGAATTCTCTACTCACACCACTGGCTGGTTCCAACGTAAACCAAGAACTCATACCTGAAAGTAGATTAAAAAGGATTAGTTAATTATAATAAGTGAATACACATCATTATTAGTATTTATAATAGAGGATGACTAATTGTAAAGAAGAACAATAAAGATAAACTGTGTTTTCTATTAATTGAATCTTTTTAACTCATTAATAAAAATAAGAATAATCCGTATAATTAATAGACATAAGTAAATTTGGTGATGTTTGCATCATTTTTTTTATCTAGGAAAAAATCAACAATAAAAAGTTTTATAATTTTATAGTAAGTGTAAACATTAAATATTTATTGGTTTTTTAAATTGTTGACCATCTACAATGTTTAGCTAAAGAGCTCTTTATTAAAAATAACTGATATTTATTCAAATTTTTGAAAAAAAAAAAAAAAAAAGCCATGACCAAATCAACATATTTTCGGTTCTGGTGCATACGTTCCAATGGCTCCTCCAAACTAGCCAAGGAAAAAAGTTTTACTATGATTTTTTTTTTTTTTTGATTTAGTAAAATATATATTTTAAGAGCTAAATATTATCTCTTTATTATATAAAAAAAATGTTTAGTGATCACAAGGTAATATTTTATTGTACAAATATGGTGAAACAATAAAAATGGGTCGTAAAACATTGAGTTTAACTGATAAATCTATTATAAGTTTAATTGATACAGTTATAAAATTAAATGAAAAGTTATTTTGTAATATGGGGGTTGGTCTAAGCGGACTGAGGGTACTCTCCTAGTCTAATATATAT
>NW_027112640.1:1333732-1338850 GCF_000696795.3 Halyomorpha halys | reverse complement strand
TAATTTATATTTTATATATGTATATTTATATATATTTTAGATAATACATAGTTTTTGTTGCCCATATATTAATTATCCGCAGGTTAAATAATAACACGCACAGATATACGAACTGAAAAATGCTAAATGGTTAATACTGGTATTAATGTGTTGTGTTACTTTTTTCCATTAGATGGTTTTCGAGTTTTTTAAAATCTTAATTAATAAGTCAATAAGAAACTGTTATTTGTGAATTTCTATATTAAGAAAAAGATATGACATGAGAACCTTTGGTGAATATTTTAGAGATAAATATGGATGTATTAGGTAATACTGGTCCGATTAAGTCGGATTTTGTTTTGTAGAAGAGAAAAAAGATTTATAGGGTTAAGAATTTTTTTCTCAAATCCTACTTCACTACTATATATATCCTAGATATATATACTAGATATATCCTACTACTTTAAATACTACTTGCACCCCAACAGCATAAGCAGAATCACCACTAAAATTTCAACTTCATAAGCATTATCGTTTTTGAGATCACTAAGCCAGCGTATGAGTGATATCTGTTCTTATAAACTTCAGATAATCACCAATGATCCTCTTCCCTATGGAATTTTATTCCTACTTTCGGTACCCTCCCAATCTTCAAATCCCGCTTTTATATAATTTCGTAGCCATCAAGTTCCAATGTAATTAAAACAGACATACTTCCTTATATGCAGACCTTTCTTCAGTGTTAATTTTGTAAATATTCTTAATTCTAATTAGTATTGTTCTGCAATTTTTTTTTGTTTAAAGGTCTAAAAAATACATTATTATTACTTACAGAACAGTTTTTACATATTTTGTAATACATGTGCTATTCACAGTATCTAAAACCGATATTTTTTGTATAATTATTCTGGAGCGACGTGTTTAAAATAAAATAAAGAGTTTATTATTAATATTACAAAGGTTTACATAGATATGAGACAATAATATTAACCAACAATTTTTATAAAACGTGGCATAAATTGAAACGATGGTGATGGTTAGTGACAAGACTGGCAAATATCCAGTAAATAAGATAAGATAAATAAAGTTACTAGCACATCACCTTTAGCCCCGGCAAGCGAAGGATATTGTATTAGGAGAGGGAATGAGAAGGGAAAAAAAATGGGACATGATGGATCCGGAGGAGAGTGTTGGGGGAACTTTTAACAAATGGCCTTTGTGATAAATGGGACCCCACCGAGTGAGATATCAGCTGCCCTACCCTTAGCATTCCATTCATAAGGGCCGCTCTTCCAGGATCCCGAAGGGGATCTTCAATTCTCCAGCTCTCGGAGGATAGACCACAGGTAGGGAATCTTTATGGCCATCTTCTAGGAATATGAGAACAGTAGAAATAGTATTTATCAATATTCCTGGAATCCTAGTATTTTACTGCCTAGACCTGTCTTCTATTTCACGAATGATCGAACTGTCTTGGTGTGACGAAGAACGCCCTTTGATACCCATCTTCGACGTGAGACTTACTATTTTAATTTTTTTGTGTCTTTTATTTTAAATGTTGATGTGAGTTGTGACATATTAGGTCTGCATTTAAAATACCTCATGGTTTTTAGTTCTAATGATGAGTAGTTTGATAGGAACCTTAATAGAAACCTAGACATATATTTTAATATTTTGATTGATTTTTATAGCATACCAGTAGTTGTTTGGAGTATATGTTGATGCTGTATGCTTTACTTCCAAGTTATACTGCCAAAAACTAAGGGAGTTCAGAAGACGTCTTAATTTCAAAAATAATACTAGATTCCGCGATTTTAATCATCATGACTAACGCCTGGAAATAACTAAGTTATGTTTATGTTTCTCTAAATGTTGTTGTTATCCCTTTTGTTCTATAGCTCTGATGAAGACCTAAAACTCAGGTCGAAACGTCGGCATAAAATAAATAAATATGGTTTTGTTTATTTATGTTGTTCTTTGCTGACCGCACCCCCCGACTAACTTCTCCAATCATTGCTCTACAATCAACTATCTACACCTCATTGGAAATAATCTTCCATCCCAATTTGGTTTTTTTTGTTTATATTATGATTTACTCACGATATTTTCAAGTCTTATCTTATGCATTAGAGTTCAATCATCTGAGCATTTTGCTGGAAATTTTCGAATTCTTCTTTAATGTTTTGGAAAAACCTTTTAACGATCAAAACATCTTCAACATAAGCCAGTATCTAGTACATTGTGCTCAATATATACCCCCTATAACCAGTTCAAACGCAATATGATGTTCTGTGAGATGATCTTGAACAAGAGTGGAGCCAAGGTCCTCAGACTAGACTTAATTTAGAATGTGTGAACAACCTTCCTAAAGACTCAAACATTATGGCTTGTATTTCGCATCGTGCACATAGTGAATTTGTTGAGCTTGGAACAAGATACCAATTTATTTCATTTCCTGGAGACGTTTTTCCATGGTACCCTACCAAGATAAAAGATTGCATTCCATAACATTTTTTTCGCTACTTTGGCTCAGATAACAAATGCGGCCAATAGCCGATCTATTTTCTTCGAAACCACTCTGGTTACCTCCAAGCTTCCTTTCAACATACTACAGTAAACTGTTATATAGAGTTATAAACAATATCTTTTAGAATGGCACAACTACAAGAATATCTTTGTTACAGATCTACAGAATCTTAATTTAATCTACTTGTAACAAAGTAATCTCTAATTTACCGTAAGTTCAATATGATGGAATAAGTTCAGTAAAATAGTTTATTAAATTATTACTATTTTTAATATTTTAAAATTTTAATTATTATTATTTTAAAAATTCAATGTTTTCAAGTTTAGCCCCTCTGTGAATTATAATTAATCTAGATAATCCACCACTAATAATTTTACCATATTTTGTGTTACAGAGAAATGTATATAAAGTATACGGTCATTTACTTAAATATGAAACTCAGAATTGATTTTGAATCCATCTGAACGGTTATATATTTTTTATTCCTTCGAAAGTACATTAAAATCTCACGGTATTTAAAACGAACAACCCTCAATGTTACGATCAGAAATTCGATTTGGCGAGATATCAAACTTTAACCGAAAAGGGGACCCACCCTCTTTGAGGGTTGAAATGGTTCCGATTAACCAGAGGGGACCCATATCGTGAGGTCCGGATATAAATCATAAAACAGAAAATGATTTTGCCGGCTGAGATTGATGGAGGAGGTGGAAAAGAAATTCCCAGCCAACGGGGTGAGTAATCGAAGGGAGCTGTTGAGCTGCTCCTCGCTCATTTTTCCTCTCCTTACCGCCCCCCCCCCCTCTTTATAAAGAAATAATTCACTCTCACTCCGAGTTTCCATATTACTACCTTGGAAATAATGCTGCTTCTCTGGAATATTTCCCTTACTACTCGTAGGGATTCGTAGCAATGCGAAGACATTAGATCCGAAACTATAATAATATCAGGCAGATTGATACTAAATTCCAACGAAATACTATGTATTGTGTTTACTATAATTTATTTTTAGAAAATTTCATTTCCTAACATTGACATATCTATATAGGGCAGAGAAACAGCCTAAGTCAGAAAATGGCCGAACAAAAAAAATTAATATGAAATAAGGTTGAACGCAATGCAAATGAAGCTATTAACGAGTTTAAAGGCAATTAGAAAGAAGAAAAGAGCAAAAATAAAGATATTCTTTGTTAAAAACTTGAGGGTTGAAGGTCATCGATTAAAATAGAATTGAGCTGGAGACAAATTAATAAAATATTGATGAATAATAATTGCTATTTTTTATAAAAATTCATTTTCGTACGTTGAACTTTCTAAGTAGGACGGAATAATAGTATAAGTAAAAAAAAATGGCCAAGATAGGTTGTTTTTTAAAAGCTACTCATTGGATTGTTATGAAAGCAATGGAAGTGTTGAGGTTTCCTTTAGAATAATTATAAAAATTATATTGAATGTAAGATGTTACAAGTGCGTTATAATATATTTAATATTGATATTGTCGAGAATACAGTAAAATTATTTTAAAGTTTATATGACTATCACATATTTTATTCATCCACGTGGACAAATTCAATGAATTCCGACCCTGGCTTGCTTCCCAAATATATTGGGTTGCTATTAAACACAGCATACTAATCAGTACGTCGTTAGATATAATATAAATGCTAAGATAGTAATTAAGAGAGATAAAATATCTTTTTCATTTGGTTGTTTTGATATTTTTTTTAATAGTAGAAGTGTCGAGAGTTATATCGAAATAAACACTTGTCTCATTAAAAATAAATGATTAATTCAGTTCACTTTATTGTTTATGGTTTACCTCAGCGACGCTAAAAGGAGGTTAATGTGTTTAGGAGTGTCACATAAACTGCTCATTTAATGGGAGGTAATTCACGAGTTACTCAGTTCATATCAAATGAAAACACTCATGCATTTTTAGTTCAAAATACTGACAAAAAAAACCAACAATTATACTTTATAATCACCTTAAAGGACAGGGATCTATGTTTCAATAATGAATCGTGAAAGGTGGGCTTTATGTTGAGAGTAGTCATTGACAGTTGGTTTCATTAACTTGTGATGATTCGTAACAATCTTGAGGTTTTATAGTCAATCTTAGCGATGGCTTTGATATAAATTGGACATTAAGTGTTTAAGCAACCTATTAACTATTACAAAGTCTATTGTGAAGGTTACGATTTTGTATTTGTAGATATCTAACATGTTAAATGTTAAGGTTACATAACATTTAATTTTTTATTACAATAAATAAGAAGAGTAACAAGCAACTAGTTATTTAAAGCCCTCGCAATAACTTCAACTCCCTTCGGGAGTTGAAGCTGCTTGTGATACCACTAAAATATCGATACTACTGTTGATACGATACTTTAACTAATGTACTGCTTATATTAAAGTGTAAATATCGAACATACCGCACGTTTTTCAGAGATAAAAAAAAAATGTATCAAAATCAGTCTAAAATAAACTTTGGAGGTTTGTTTGTTTGTTTGTTTGTTTGGTTGTTTATTGGCGCCAAACTTCATTGGTCATCAACGCCATTTATATTTTATTTAATTTTGCTAATATTCGTTAAATTTTATTTATTTTTTTTT
>NW_027112640.1:1283922-1326742 GCF_000696795.3 Halyomorpha halys | reverse complement strand
TATAACAAATAAAACTATAGAAAGTAATTAAGAATGGGAATTTATCAAAAGGTTTAGATAAAAAAACTGTTGCAATGGCGGGCGCATGACCAATGCGCTTGCCTTGTCATTTTATTATTAAACAATTAGTTTTTTTATTACACTTAATCTATGTATCACCCTTTCAGCTGATAGGATGATTAATTCTTAAAAATCATTTTTAGCGTTTTCAAAATTGTTCTTTAACAATTTAACATTGGTTAAGAGCAGAATATAAATTTTAGTACAATGTTTTATTTTTATATTTTTGCAAACGAAAAATGTTAAAATTTTACAAGGAGAAATATTATTAAAAGTACTTATTACTTATTATTAAAAGTCAACTGAAATTCACAATAGGAAAATTGTTAGTGGAAAATATTACCACAGTGAATACCATATAATTATGAAATAATGAATTAATTTTAAGTATTAAATTCAACTCAAAGTAGAGTGGTAAATGATAGATACTTAAGAGATGGAACATTTTTTTCTCGATAAATTAAATCATACAAAAATTTACATTTGTTCTTGAATATCTAGACGGTCAGATAATTCCAATTTAAATTAAAAAACAAAATTTTAATAATATATTTTTAAAGTTTTCATAGAAAACACAATATAGGTTAGTGTTTTTAATAATACAACTTTAATCTTAAAAAAGGAGCTCTCAAAACAGTTATAACACATTGTAATTACGTACAATGACTCGGTTCGGTCGAAATCCGGCGAACAATGAATTATTTTGCTGGGCGGTTGCTTTTTCAGATTTCCCATTTCGGCTCAGCGGCTCTGAAAGACTGAAAGAAGTTAAACGAACCGTTAAGCTAGAAGTCCATGTGGGCAGGATAACATAACAGCGTAGGCTGCGCAGTCCCGATAGGGGGGAGGTCGCCCCAGGTAGGGGGTGCCGAAGTGTAATCATGAAGATGACATAATAGTCAATTGATTCCCTGGCTGCTTCGTTGTGAATTTGAATATATTAATGCTTAGCATATGAAATATTTCATTAGGAGTTATATCAATTTTTTTATTTATCGAAATTTATAACAGTATTAAATACAAATTACGTCAAGTAAATGTGATGTGAGTCATATGTGATGTGATACAGTATTAGGAGAATTTACCCATTGATAGAACTAATAATATTTCCAGAGTAGATTTTGAGGTAATCTCCTTTTTAGAAGCCTAGGATTGTAATGTAATGAAGAAGAAGCAAGATTAGAAACAAGTAGGTTTGGGAGTTTATCATTGATATCTGTTTCTGCCCTAGTTGGTAATATATGAAACATTGAGCTATAAGTCATCGATAATTTATTTGTGACAAACTAAGGATCACTCAGGATTTTGAAATGTAAGGATTGGATAGTAGAGCCAGAATCCAAAAATCCAGAAATTAAAAGCTACCTCGTCAAATTTCTTCTTATTAATATTTTTTTGAAAGTGAAAATATTATCAATGATTAATTAAAATCAACGATAGCGAAATTATTAAATATAGGAGCACTGTAAATGTTCATTCTTGAATATTAAGGGATTCGATGGTTTCATTAGAACCCCTAAGTTCAATTCAATTAGTCCAAATACATTTTATTTTAGTCATGTAAATGATTTTTTTAATTGGATGTGTGAGACCGTTTGTCAAGCAAAAGCCTAGTGATGTAATAGTCTGAATTGACGAGCAGTTTTCGTATTTTCATTTTTCCGAGAGGATTCTATGAATTATTATCAAAATATACTATATAATAGGAAGCATAGGTATACGATGAAGGGCAAAGGTGGAAAGGAATTTATTTTAATCAATCACTTTTGACACCATTCTTCAAAGGTTCTGCCTTGGATTGAAGTGTTTGGGATACGAATTGATGGGTCTTTATTCATTTATAGTTCACATGTGTTATCTATCAATAAAATATTTTTTTTATACTAAAATCCAAGATTATAGAGGATACTTGACTAATAAAGGGGCATGTTCCTTTTATTTGAAAATATATCATACTGTTGATGCGTACATTGACAACCAGTAATTATAATATGTATTACTAGAAGAGGATACGACAGACCGTCATATACATTTTTTGGTATTTGCAGCTTTGCACTTTGTTCTCAACCATAATCATAAATTTATATCAAATATAATTTTATAGTTTCTTATTAAGGCAGGTTTTGGTAAGGTAAATTAATTTGGTGTAGGTAATTAACTGAATGGTTTTCTCTACTAAGGTTTTAATGACTAAATTGAAAAAAAAAAAAAACCTCGACAACTCAAGGCCTTGGACAACAATGAGAAGAATATTAAAAAATCCATTTACTTCTGAAATGCACTATCATAATCATCATCTCCCATAAAAGTTTGATGAAATGTCAGTTATAACTTTTTAGAGGGAGCTCTTCGATTATACAAAAAGTCTATCTTGTTTGAAACCGCTAATACTAAATTAAAATATTTTAACAACGGTTACTATTCCTAATTAAATAATTTTACAGGAAGGTTACCATTGTTGGAAGGTAATGATACACTATTAGTGCTCACGCAATTGGACAGATGCCGCAGTAGGGCTTCTAATTAGGCAGAAAGTCGTTATTGTGGAGGCTTAGGGGTTTGCAACATTCACACAACGAATATCAGGTTATAGTTTATATATAAATATAGAGGTCGCAGTTGTTCGGTCATGCTATTGG
This sequence comes from Halyomorpha halys, assembly GCF_000696795.3. Taxonomy (NCBI): domain Eukaryota; kingdom Metazoa; phylum Arthropoda; class Insecta; order Hemiptera; family Pentatomidae; genus Halyomorpha; species Halyomorpha halys. Next base: position 1,324,043 of record NW_027112640.1, on the reverse strand, counting down.
TTCATATCAGTAAAAAAAAAATAATAATAATATGAATAAAACGTAATCTAACCACCGCCCGACTTACCTCAGCATTTTATTTATTATGCAGACCTCAGTAAAATAGATCTAGATATAGTCTTCAGAACGAATGTATATCAGATCGTGTACAAGACTACACGTAGAGGACATCTACCTTAACGTTATCTTCACCTGGAAAAGCCCAATCTACATTAATTAGCTCCAACAGACCTTCAGAGGAACAGAACGATGGTCCACCTAAATAAAATCCGTCTAGAGCGTTAGGATCGCTTTAGAGCACCTTTCACACAGGTTCGTGACGGAGACGACCTTTGCCGATCTCCGCCGCCAGCAATTCCTTGTTTCTTCAATGAGACAAACACTGGCGGAGAGCAGTGTTAGCCACGCGGGTTCACGATGTACCCCATGTTCAGGAGTCGCTGTCCTCCTAGCTACCATATAGGACTCCAGCGATAACGGACTGGCGTAACACTAAGGCGATACGTGACTGGAAAGTCACCTGCAATGAGGCAGCAAGCTCCCTGGTTATGGTTCTCCACGATGACGTCTCGGCCCCTATATCATCACGCTGGGTCTTATTGGAAGAGACTTCATCGGCCATTTTTTCTTAGCTCACAGTAAAATTATAACTATAAGTATCTGACATAAGGGAAAGAGGAATCAGAAAGAAAGAATGGAAATAAATCAGTCCTCGCTATTAAAATTTAGTAATAAAGGAATAATTAACTCGAAAAAGCGAATTTAAATAATTATGAAAAATTAAATTTCATTTCCATTTATTTACATATTACCATAAATAAAATTATTTACTATTTCAAACATACATTCGTTATCCGGTTTCATTTTGTAATCTGATATTCATCAACTGGATTCCGAAAATGGAAACAAGTATTCCGGTGTGATTTTTATTTGATTATTAATTATAATTTCAAACAAAATGATTAAATATTACAAAGAACATTTCGTTTCCGTTTCATTTTTAAGATCTAATAATACCTTCATCCTTCATCCATTGATAAAAAATGTAAATTTATATTATATAGAAACTTAAAGAAGAATTGATTGCCATATAAGCTTAAATAATATATCGACTAATAAAAAAAAAATCTGCTAATAGAAATTTATCAACAATGACAAAGTAAATAGACAAAATGATATTTTGAGAGAAAAGTGAAGGTATAATTTTTAAGTAACAAAGAAAAGTTTGCGACCTGGGACTTTTATATCAAGTATTGTCAAAGGGAGAGGCCATTTTAGAGAGCTGTTCCATGTTGTTGTGGACTTACTAATTGCTTTCGAAAGTTTCTGATCTCCGGTCCTATCCTACCTTTCATATAGCTGTTTGTTTTCTGGCCGTTCTATTCGGCTGATATTAAGATAGACAAGTACGCACAAAACATACTTATTCGCTGTGTTTGTATATTTATATATACCTATCAGTAGTAATAGTTTAATTGATGATTTTGAATTTCTTACTAAATTTAATATTTAGATAACTTAATTAGTAGAAGTAGCAGTGGGAGAAGTCTCAACTATTGTTTAGAGGCTCTAACTTGAGATGGTAAATTTGATTAAAATAACGTTTGAATTTTATAACGAGATATCAGGTTTTCACGTAAAAAAAAAAACTATAAAACTAGTGGATTGAATAAATAAATGTTGTATTTATTATTTGTTGCTGGGTTAAGTGTCTGTCCGAACTGAAAATTAAAATTAAGTATCTCAAAACTGGAAAATATTTTCTATGAAAGTATGTCCGTTAACAATATAATTATGAAAATAATTCATAACAATAAAAATCTTTAGTCGTGAATAAAATTTCCTAAACCGAGCGTTCAAGGGCGTATCTTGTTTTGTGGTCCTTATGTTGTCAGTTAGGACTCCTAACCCTGAAATTATATCTACGAAAGTTTTTAAATATACAAGGTGTATTTAAACACCTTAGCAGATAACACCTACTTCTCTATACTACCATATATAGTAATTAAAAGGTATAAAAGACTAAGTGAAAAGCATTTCGATATCCTTAGAATCGAAGGATTTAGAATTTTTTAATCTTAAATTCCCAACGTCATTAGTACTTTCAGGTACTTCAACAACTTGATTCATTGAAACGCGATAAGTCATCATGAAATCATTACGTTATGCGGAGAAGATGGTGGGAGTTGCGACAGTAATAATTTTAGTTCACTCTCTGTTTTCAGTCCTGATGAAGGCCTACAATTCAGGCCGAAACGTCAGCACAAAAAACAAGTTTTATTTATTAGTTTTTATCATTATATACCGCACCAAGACAATCTCCTCATATAGAATACAATAAATAAATCATTTACATACTTATTATTTCATAACATATCTTAAAAGAGTTGTAAATTTTAAAAATATTATATGTTGAAACGTACAAGACAGCTGATTATAGAATAAATTAAAATTATATTGGGATTTTAAATACAAAAACAGTATCTTATAATCAAACTGTAGGTAGTTTTATGATATTTATATACAATATGTTTATCAACTGAAAGTTATAGATTGCTCTATTACATGCATGCAATTTGCTTAAATTGCAATATGCTTATACATCCTGCATTTTGAAATTGTGATAAATCAATTTTTTTACCCTTAGAAAGTTATTACTGTGGGCTGAAACCTTATACGATAATTGTTTTTTGAAAAAATAAGTTTAAAAAAATGTATTAATATTTATCAGTTTATCGACCGATAATCGAATAATACTCATCAAGGGATAAATATAAATACGAGTTAAACAAAATGATTAAATATTTATTGCTTTTTTTATTCATTTCTGTATTATTATTTATTTTTTTATGGCACATGAAAAAGGACAGAATTCTGCAAGAACACGTTCATTATCTCGTTATTCTAAGAAAAATGAAAAGGCAGGGGGGCATAGAGCACGTGTGTTCTGCTTTTTACGCTCGCACCATATGAACAACTCTTTTTTTTAAAATAGCTTTGCCAGGAGGGCACAGTTCCTCAGCATGCTAAGAGTTAACGCGAAAAAAAAAAATACGAAAATATCGGCCTGAGGGCATGGAATCCCTAAACAACAAGGGAGTTCGCTGAAACATGTTGGGTTTATTTGAACATTGGAATTCTAAGAACTAAAATAAAAATAAAAAAAATAGATACCGCCCTCCCAGCCTCCGTTTTTTAGTTATCCTACCGATCCTCCTTTCTAATTGACAGGAGGGAAAAAATTATGAGTTTGACCTAACTTTCACACAGAAATAAAATGACGTTTCCTAAAAAAAAAAATCAATAAGATTCGAATAATTTAATATTTAACGATACGTTTTCGGCTTAAAGGCTATAACTGAGGCATATTTCAAGTTAAATTATATCTGTTTATACACGTATACATAAAAGATTAAGATAAAACGAACAAGGAAGAAAAAAGGGAAGCGGGAAGAGAGTGAGGGATACTTAGTCGAAGGAGGAGCGATAAGAAGGGATAGATAATGAGAGAATTCTAACACGACCATTAGTGGTAGCTTATCAGATAACAGGAGTGAGGCTACAGATATTCAGAGAATGGGGTGTCACGTTAAGCAATGAAAATCTGAGGAAAGAACAAAACAAATTAATATATTGAGGTTGGAGTTTTAATAACTCACATTATCCGCAAAATGGCCGCCTGAGACACTGTTACTCTCTTGCCACTTTGGGGAAGCTGTTACAGCATCATGCGAAGGCAAATAAAAAATTGTACAGCTACAAACCCACGAATTACGCTCGACGTTTATAGCTGAAGTAGTTATGCTTAACTGCTTTACTACAGCGGCGCCTGTTCTAATCCGTCTTGGGGAGTGGACTTTTTTCATTTCTGTGGTGGTCCCACGTAATGATAACCTGACCCCCACTATGGGTGATGATAAGCTCCAAATCTATAGCAGTTTAGTAAACATTTAGCCAAAAGATAGTACACGAGCTTATATAATAATGAAAATGTAATTATAGTGCCAAAATAATTTTATTCTTATAAAATTCATTCCCAGCTTTGATCTTATTACTTATTTTAGCGATAATATAAAATGGATAAATCTACACTACTACAAAGCCATAAAGAGTCAGGGGTACAGTACTTTGTAAGGAAGTACTGTTATTGGACCAATGGTTGTGCAAGAAGGTGATTTGGTCAGAATTGCGCTTGACCACCAGATTTTTCCCATTTAAGAATACCCACTTTATGAGGCTGGGTGGACCCCGGAGGTCTCCCGAACACACAAGGTTGATTCATGGCTAGAGTAACAGTATAAATAATTATCTTTCACAGCCGGTTTCGAACACGGGTCATTGGAGTCCGTAGCAAAGAGCCTTACCACGTATGCAAATAATTTTAAAAATTAGTTTCAACAGAGTAAAACATTTCTGGCGATTCTAGAACTATTAACTTAACATTATTGTTTGTTTTTTTGTTGCCTATAATTCCAAAATTATACATCCTATAGTAGAACAAATTAAACAGTAATAAATTCTGGGTCGAACGAATACCATGACTTATTAATTCAGACAAACAGTATGTCGTATTTTGTATATTTTGCTCGAGAATGAGGTATATTACCACATACCTTAAACTTAACTTATAACGGTATCTCTGGCTGTCCTAAACCTAATTAGTTTCATAAAGTAACGGATTAGAAATTTTTGTTCGAATATGTTTTTGTTTCCCTTTTTCGCCAATAAATCCGGGGCGGTAAATCATAGTAAAAAAGTAATGGCTAAGAGATCAGTTAATATCACATTATGCGTTGAATGATTGCTATAATATAATAATTCGGCCAAGCGATATGGTATAGTTTACGACCATCTGCGGGATTCATGTTGGGCTAGCTGTTGCAGTCCATATGGTTCTAATACTACGCATAATTTATACATTTAATGCAACAGGAAATGTTAAAGAAACAACAAAATATCTGAAACCATTATTAACTAGCTAACATTTGAAAATAAGGCACATATACGCCCAGTCAAGAACCTCATCTTTTGGAAAATCATCGTCCCAGAGAGGTAATAAAAACAGCTTCCTAGGGTTTATTTTCAATAAAATAACCCAACAAAGCTTTTTTTTTTTTTTAATCAAAACTATGAAGAATCTATTTTTATATTCTATTATATTGAACAGGAAACAAGGCAATGCATAGTTGTTATAATGCATGATACATTATGGAATGTATTATTGTTGTTATACTGTATGATATATTATGGAATGTATTATTTAGCTGAGAGGTATGTTTCGAACATGCAGGAAAGCTACACCCAGTGCTATCTGGTTATTGATCATATGCCCTTATGCTAGAATACAGACTAAAGGAGTGATTTCCAACCAGTGGTCCGCGCGAAGGCAAGGAAGAACATTTTTTGTAAAGACATATTATTGGGAGTGTTTAACTGTTTACATTTTCTGATGTTTGAGTGTTATTTAAAAATCGTAAATGTACTACAAAATCCTTTTCTAAGCAACTTAATTTTCAAATGTTAACCACACTTTGGTTAATAACTCTAACTCAGAACTGAGAGTGAGAAGGAGCCAGTGTTTAACTTCTATGGATTGGTGGAACTAGAATAAAGTCATTTTAAGTTTAAAGACAATTGAAGTATTCCTTTTAGGTAGGGAAGTAAATTTTGAATAATTATTTGCATTATTTTATCTTTTTAGTTTTTTTTTCTTTTCCTTCCTCCCTTATGCCTTTCAGCGTATAGGTCCCTCAGTCCAAGAATTCCAACCTTCCTGGTCACTTGCATGGAAGGTAGCTTTCATCGACTCCAGCCGCTCTTCTAGTCGGATAATTTAATCAAACCGTGACATCCTTGGCCTGGCTCTTGGTCTTCTTTCTGTTGGTCGGGCTTCGAGGAATTTTCATGGACCACAATTTCCGCTCATTCGGTGTATTAAAAGATTATTGTACGTGTAGAGAACAGGAGTGTGTTGACGAAGTGTAGATAGTGAAATCAGAAGTGCATTTTTAGTAAAAAGTTTGGAAACATCTGTAAATAGCCGTAAGAAGTATTGTAGTTATTATGTTCTATTATATTATTATTTGTGTATCTCAGGTTTTGGTTGTAATTTTTAAGTTTATGAGCCTGTTCATAAACTGGTAAGGGGGAGTTACGGGATGACCAGGCACAATATCAGCCGTAATCCTAACTCCCCTCGTAAACAAACAGGCAAAGTGTATATAAGTGGAATTAGAAGGAGCAATAAAGCAGTATTATTCCAGCAAGCTAGTGAGTCTTTTCTGTGTTCCTTTTCCCTTTATTATCATCACCAGACTGCACATAAGTTATATATACATATACATATATATATACATTCCATTGTAATATTTAACTTTCTATAAAAATGCCTTATTAAAATTATTTGCCGTTGTTAACGTCAACATTGAAACAACGTTCCAAGGAGTACCAGAGAATATATTTCAGAGAATTTTTCCTTCCAGGAATATGAATTTAATCGAGACAATTAAAAACATTTGAAAAATGCCAGACGTCAGAGATGACACTAAAAAAAAAAAAGAAAAAGGCAAATAAAAAACAAAAGGGGGAAACAAATGCGAGGACAAACTTTATCCTTTCAAGGGGAATACTAATAGTGTGCTCGCTCTTCATGGATATTCACAGGCTCGTTAAAACTTTTTTTCCTTCCTCGCCATGTTTATTTTTTCTAACTAATGTAAGCGTCAATAGGGCGGTCGGGACCCTTCCTTCCCTCAACGACCCGTTAATATTTCAATCAGGATAAATTCTATAGCCTTTCAAGTCTCTGAGAATCCACCTCCAGGCAAATGAATACACCCTTCCAACACCACCTCCAGTTAATAACAATTTCACTCTCATACGCTTTCGGAGAAATAAAAATGTTTCCCTCAAAGAATAATTTTTCTAGCACCATTTTTAATTATCATAAAATGGGAACTAATTTAAAAAATCTTATGTCACACAGTGGACCCAAAAGCCAGTTTAATATATTTAATTCAAATTTTAAGTCTTTTATTAATTGATTTTAAGCCATGGTTGGGATGTGAATTATTTTAATTAATTACAATATGAGAAAACTTTTAATTTAGAACATTCCTTGTTAATGACATACAAAAAAATCATGGAAGAAGAAGTATGTCATCCGATTTTATGAAGAGTTGAAGTGGCTTTACCCCTCCTTCCGTCGTAAATATTTCCTAGCTTCCTTTCTCTATCAAATTATCCAATACCGCCGGCCATCGTACATCTCTGATATCCTTTAATTTAAGTCCTCAGTGCATTCCCGCACAATACCCGCTCACGGGCTTCAGACTTATATGTAACTGCCCATCGAACCGCAGCCTTTGGTAGATCTTTCCTATGGAATTCTAATCCCTCCTTTATTCCTAGTTCTAATGTCCTTCCAATCTTCAAATCCCGTATCTTCGACTACCTTCTGTCCACCCAATTCCGGAAGAATAACAATTGAAAGTCTCAAAAAAGCTTTATATATTTTCTGTATTTTACGTCTTAGATTTACGTTTATAATTGTAAATATGCACACTAGCAGAAATTATCTCTTTTCATTTATCATTTTTTAGTTTAATTGTATTTGATTTTTTAGCATTTTATTTTCTTTAATAACTAAGAATACTATTATTTATTTCATCAAAATTAACAGAAAATATCAAAAATGGACTTAAGTCCGTGAGTAATGGAGCGTATTATGAAAAAGTAAGAGGATTTTACAATTTTATATTTCATGTAATGTTTCTATGGTGATCATAAAAATAAACCAATATCCTGAGGAATAAAATTGGAACTGTTAACTGAAAACTGTTATTTTAGAAAAACTGTATCTCGGAGATTATTGAACATAAAAAACTCTATTAGAACTCAATAGAATGCTCGTCATACGGACTATAAAATAGTTTATGACGACATTTCAGCTACTTGTTATGCTTAAGAAGTTATAGGCCGTAAACCAAAAAATAGACGGCGGCCATTTTGAATAATCGGTACTATTAAGCATATGCACCTCCAGGAAATGGTAAAATTTCTAGCATAATATTTTTCAAACATATTTAAAAAATAACCCGTTGACAGGAATTATTTTCAATCAGTTGTAGGTACAGCCGAATTTCAAGCTATGTTTCCTGGACTAAATTTACAATAAGGAGACAGTGCATCGATTTCCACATATTAGTCAGCAGGAAAACGTCCAAGCTCGATCTAGGTCAAATGATTCTGGCCCAAGTTAAATGTACATAGGACCACATATTCCTGGTAGAATATGCGGGATTTTGGTCGAATGAAGGAGTGTCGATATTGCCTACCTACTGGTCCCTATACTAAGTCCCTATCGAGCCATGTTCTTATTAACCTCGAAACTGGCTGTATCCTAGGCTGGTGTGTACATTGCCTCTGAGCCATAGTTATTTCTTTAATATTTATATTTTTCTAGCTTTCACTAGGGTGAAGATTTATAAAATAAATAAACAGTGATAAAACTGAATATTGCATAAAAACAAAACTGCATCAATAAAGGTTGAGTGTTCATTATTCATGAACAAATATTACCTACGATTGCATGTCAATCAGTCAATATTAATACATATAAAAATATTAAACATTCAGCCTAACTCAAAAATGAATCCGTACGCAACTACATACATAAGGCTGGAATAAATTTAAAAAAGGAACCGCTAGGAAAAAGGAATAACTAAATGGTGACCGAAAAACTTTTGCTTATGGCAAAACTTTGGAAAAACGTTTAATTTGGCTTGTGATGTGACAACAACCTTTTCCATAAAATCGACTGACCGGAAATGCCCCGTAAAAATGTTTTAGATTTTTTTAGATTTTCTCTACAACGACTCCAAAAATTTTGATTGAACTGGTCAATAAACAATTCCAGTCATCAGGAATGGATCTCAATCTTCGATTCTCATATTTGTAACTCTTTATGAGGAGTCTTGTGAAGCGTGATCTGATAGAAAACTTAAATAACATGACCGTTTCTAAACTACATTTCCATTTAATATATAATTTTGTAAATTTTTTTTTGTAATTGATTTTTTGAAATTCATATAAGCTGAAACATTTAACATAATTTTCTCTTATCTAGAATCATTGCTTTGAAAAGAGGTATAAGTTAAATAGATTCATTACTGTTTTGTACCACTAGTTATTTTAGTCTAGGAATAATAATTAATTTTTTAAATAACTCCTGAACGTCTGAACATCTCAACGTGATATTAGGAGAATATTAGAAACAAAGAGTATGTGAAAAATCAGTATGAATCAACTTAATAGAAAGAAAAATCATACGGGCGCTGAAAAGTTTAATTTGTAAAAACAACAAAATATTTTTGAAAAATTAAAAACCGCGAAAAATAGCGCTTTATTACAGAGCGAAAAAAAGCAAAAGTTTTTCGGTCACCATTTAGTTATGGGTTACATTTTTTAATCTAATAAAATGAATTAATCATAATGAAATTTCCTGTAAATTAATATCACACAAGAATATTTTTTAATTTATGAATAAAATTCAGCGTAAAAATTTTGATTTGAATTACTCATATGAGGCAGAACATTTGGATAAATCATTTCAGATTGTGAAGCATGAAGAATATTTGAGTTTAGAAAAACTAATAAAGCTTAATTATGATCTTGACATTGATATCAAGACGAAGTTATTAATTAATTTGTTTATAATTAGCTCTTCTACTCTTTTATCTTAGCTATTTTGGTAATAAGAAATCAATTGCATTTAATTAAAACTCGTTGGATAGTAAAATTCCAGTTTAAATCAAATTAAATGTTCTAGCTTGCTAGAAATAATTAATTTCATTCATTCCTTTCTGTCATTTTTTTTTTGTTTCTATCAGAAAAGAGTATTTGATCAAATTCTTTTTTTTAGATATACATTTCATTTTATGGAATTTTATTAAAAGTAAAAAGTTTTTCAATTAAAAGTAATAAAGTAATAAAATAAATTAAAAACGCTGAGATTAAACTGATTGAGTAACATTCAATTAAAAGTTAGTACATTCACTTCTAACAAATAAAGACATTTATGATAAATTAAAATTGTATACATAATATTATTCAGTTTCATTCAAAACCTAAATGAGCGAACCTTCGACAAATGGCTTTTGAAATTAATCATTTACAATCAGAACTTGAGCTTTTTACACTAGAGGCTCCATAATATTTTCTAAATGTGAATTTATTGACTTATGATATAATAATTGCTTTCAATTTATTCTATTATTATTTATCTATTATTATTAATCATATTCTTGAAACACTAGGTTTGAAACACATTACGAGATTATATTATAACGATATTCCTACACAAATATTATACCCAACGAAACGTTGTACCATGTGGTGATAATTTTAATAGATAAATTTCATTAAATTGAAAGTCATTAACCCTAAAAGAATTTTTTTTGAAGAAATGACAAATAAAATATTAAAGCTAGCCATAAATTAATTTATTTCACATATTTTTTTTAGTTAAATAAAAAATCCAATAGTGTATTTCTTTATTAAAAATAAATGATCGCAATTGTACAAATGATATATTTCTACCTATTGGATTAAATGGAATATAAAATTTGTTTTTAAAGAAAATTTACCAACAAAACATTCTTCATCAAATCCAACCACAACCCAATCCAAATTCAGCCTAATACCGTTCATGTCTTAAATATGTATTCTTGTGTGTGCTTTGTGTTCTTGAAAATATTTTATTTCCAATTTTATGTAATTTATGGATCCAGTATTTTTATTTTCATATATAATAAATTCTATATAAGATAAAATATATTTATTTTGTAATTTGACAAGGAACAGTTTCTACGATTTAGAGGATCCACGAACCACAAGTGATTGTTGTGACAACACACAACTAATAAGTTATCTTGTGACAAAAAATAGACTTGGTATTTTAATTTTTAAATGCCCATCTAATCTAATACCGAATAACCTAAAATTGACCAAATTATTAAGATTTCGTTTTAAAAATCATAGAAAATAACAACTTATTTTCATTACCATGCATTGGAACGTCGATGGCAACTTATTGACTGTAATAGCCGATAAATTAACAAACATTTATGTTAGTTTAGATTGGAAGCAATTAGTCTAGAATTAATCTCTAATGGAGAGTATTGATTAATGTCGCGTCTGCTTGTTGTCTCTCTGGCCACTTGATATAACTAACATACAAGTCAAAATATCATGCATAGTTTCATCGTAACAAACCTACTATATAAGTATTTTAATTTTCTGATTTATATATATTAAATAGTCATTACTAAGCAAGAAATAAAAAAATATCATTAATTTTATGCAGATTGGTAAACTTTTTTTTAAGAGAGGAGATTGGAAATTAAAATTCCTAGTAATTGCAATTAAATATGACTGTAATTAGTAATTGCAATTCCTTTCTCCCAACAACTAATTGCAAAAGGGGACCAAAATTAAAATTACATTAGTTCATCAAGAAGTTGAAATTAAATGAAAAACGTTTTTTTTAACTGTAACTTAATATCGGCAATATCTAATTAAAATAATTTGCAAGTAATTTAAAATACTTTTTACCCAATCTTGGCCGAGGTTATATTTTTTTTAATCAAAATCTAATTTTATTAATAAATTTATGAATAATAGGTTTTATGAGAAAAAACATTTTAAAAATAAATTACATTACCGAACATCCATCAATGTAAGTTGTTAGTGAGTCCTTACCTGGAACAAAATAAACCAAACATGTAATTTTTTAATTAAAGATGAAATAAAAGTTACATAAACATTATACATACATGTATTCTCAATTATCGGTATTCATATAGTAATGATTCAATAAGATATATTATGAGAAAAAATTCAGGGGCCAAATTAAATATTCTGGAAACAAATAAAAAAAGAGCTCTCCCATTCGCAAGAATTGGGTTTCCAATTTTCCTCTTTGCTTTCAATAGACCCCCTTCAAAGGATGATGAAAGGCGGTTTCAAATACACAAAAGTACAAAACTAAAACATACAATTTCATCACGCTTTCATTTTCCGGCGGAAACCATAAAAAGGAATAAAAAAGAAGTCCAATTTTCCAACATGAGATGTACGTTATCATCAAATGCTAGTTAAATTTCATATACGTAGATAAAGAGAATCATTTTCAACAGCTATGAATGAATGAAATGAAAATTTCATGGACCAAAGAAAATGCTTTTCTTCTAATAACTAAAGCAGTAGATATTTATTTGGTTTTCAATTATAAAATCCATGCCTATTAGACCTATCTCTGATTCAGGGCTGGACGAAAATTAGTTATAATAACTATAAGTCAATCACTACAAACAAAATAAACTAAATAAACAAAATAAACTAAAAGCTTTATTTTAGAAACAACCAGAAAGAATTCTCAGTCAGAAAAAAAATAAATATCTATCCCTCAAAATGATGGTTGATATGTCTCTTGAATAATAGTTCCCATTTTTTTGGCGACGGAACACACTGATAGAAGTAGAAAAATGGGAAAAAGATAAAAACAGAGAGAAGAAAAAAAAAAAAATATTCTGTAATGGGATTTTGGTAATACAGATTATTTTAATCAAAATGTTTAGATTATATGAAAATTTAGTTTCTTAATTCTTATATTATTTTATGGTATCTCAGGAAGAGGTACCCTAGTAGGGTACTACTGCTCCAGAATGATGTGTAGATTTTTTTTTTGGTATAAAAATCGTGATGCTGATTTTTTCGAACTTACCAGGTATAGTGGTTTAACCGACGACATCTAAACTCTAAATAAAATCACCAGAGGTCGAAATCAATAGAAATATTGTAATATTTTGTACACGTTTTCAGATGAACCTAGGCAATTCAGCAAATTTCTTATCTGCTCCTCGACAATATATTAAGAGAAAATGTTTGTTTTGTTTTTTTTAATGCCCCAAATTTATATCTTCTTGTTTTAATTGGTGCATTCGAATCGTTCCGAAAGTTTTATAGAAAAATTCATCTCAATATCATCAAATCGGTGTACATTATTCTCATAAACGCCGATAAATATAAGACACTTCAATTAAATGAGGTTATTCAATAAATAAGAATATATTAAAAATATGAGAGAAAAAAATGTGCAAATTTTCACTAGAAACTAAGAAATGATATATTATTATTAGCTATGATTTTTTTTTTTTGGTATGTTTTTTTGAACTATCACTGACACATCCGAAACTTTTCTACTATTCCGAAACTGGACATTCTATTTTACCTAAAGTTGTAAATGTAAGCTGATAGTTTATAATTTTGATATATTTCAATTAATTTAGAATTTTTAAATAGTGATGTTTGGCATTGCGAGGAGAATAGTTAGCAATAAAACCCAATATTGAAAAATACGAAAATAATCCACTAAGGGTTTTACCAACGATGTGTTCTGTGCGATATTTTTACGATTGGGAAAGAATTTCTGATAATACAATAAAAAATGATATCGACATTGATAACAAAAACTCGCCTCTACAGATAGAAAATATCCGAAATACTGTATTATAGAGCAGTACAATAACAAACTGAAAAAAAAAACCAATCCCCTCAAGATGATGGGGCCTCAGCTGAAGATACATAGGATTTCCTGGTAGAAGATAAAACTCGATTCCTCGACATCTTCTTAGGAACCCTTCCTCCTATTGTCGAAATAGGGCAGACTCTGCGCTCAGACGGAGTTCGGAGAAGAATTGAGGATACCAAAGAAGAGGATTGAAGGACAGGGAAGTTCGCAGACCTAGTTCGGAGAATGACCGCCATAGCAGGGATAGTTGTGTCCCACCAATAAGAATACTTTCTTTGATGACGGCCGATTCCAGTCGGTCTATATAGAGCTGAGATTACAAGGTCCAGAGAATACATTCTCCATAAAGACTATCGACTATTTTCTTTCTCCCATTTACGCAATTGATGAACTTGTGTGAAGTATTGAGTTCTATCAATCCAACCAATGCAAATTATTAATTAATATAAAAAAATAAAATAAGGCGCAATTCGCTCAAAAATTAACAAATCTTCTTACATGAGGTAATTGAGAAAGCGAATAAAATATTGAGCGAAATGTAAAAAAAAAAAAAAGTACCCTGAAAAATTGTTTTTCGATCTTTGTCTTAGGTCTTAACCCCTCGCTAGTAATAATAATTATTAAAATTTACAGCAAAAAATCAAGTACATATTTCTTTTTGAAATTTAAATAGTTTTTGAGGGGAAGATGTTAGGTACCATACAAAATCAATCAGCCATATTTCTTTTAAATATCTTCAACCTCCTCTCCTGGAGGACTTTAAAGACCTCCCATAGAGGAAGGGTAGGGAAGAAGCGGCGGGTCCTTGAAAGAGGAGGAATGCTGGGAGTGCCTCAGTTCCCACGCCAGTACTTTCACTGACGAAGCTCACCGTCCGCCGCACAGTGGGGCGAAGGACGGGGCTGTCCTCTCTGCCGATGTTTAGCTCTGCTTTCTGAATATTCATGGCTGCTTCAAGGACTGCCAACGGCAGATGACAGCCTTAGGATAGGGTTAATGCAACCATACATGTTGAACATATTCATAGCAGCCTGTTAAGGTGGTGGCCATGTCTTATGTTTACCAAGAAGAAATTGAAAGCATGTCAATAATTTCTGGCGTAGGTCAACGATTTATATATTATAAATACCATCAGAATAAGATTTTGAATGAAAAAAGGAATGCTTAAAAATGGAAGACCGATTAGTACAAGAGCCGGGAAGAAAAAAGCAGTTATTACACCCCAATTTTTTATTACTTCAATGAAAACTATGTATAATTAATAGTCAAAATTGATGAGTCTGCCAAGTATAGTTAGGGGGAATAAAAAATGGTGGCTGTTAGAAAACCTTAAAAAAACCCCAATTTTTCATTTGGAGCTCTATATCTTAAAACTATCAACAACACTAAAAGACCTAAGAGCACATTATTTAAAGAAGAGTAAATTTGCTGAAATATTAGCCCTAAAAGAGCTATTTACGTCTAATAGTTTTCGAGATATAGCTTTATAAAATGCAAAATTTCTTAAAAATCTACTGCATGATTAATAGTTAGTTAATTTATTTTGAGAAATCTATATCTCAAGAAGTATGTGACGTACAGATGTCTATTAGCACTCAAATTAAAGCTAGTTTAATAGACTATAAAAGACATTTATTACCTTTACCTTCGTAGGAATAGTAGTTTTCATGATATTTGCTAATATAAATTGATTTATAGTTGTTCGAACAATAAATTCGATTTATGAAAAACTTCATTTTAGAAACCATTTGACGTACAGATGTCTACCAGCGCTCAAATTAAAGCTAGTTAAATTTACTATAAAATAGTTAATAATGTTTATCTTTGTAGGACTAGTATATTTGACAAAATAAACTCACAACATGTTAATTTCTAGTTGTTCTTACAAAATGTTGGATTTTTGAAAAAATATTTCTCTAGATCAATAAGACGCAGATATGTCAGCCAACACGCAAAACAATGGAAATTTAACTTACTATAAAGTAGTTTATGACACTTATCTGCGTAGGGGTAGTAGTTTTTATGATATTCACATATGAATATAAATTTGGCAAATGAAACTTATTGTCCGAACAACTATAAATCAATTTATTTTAGCAAATATCATGAAAACTATTACTCCTACGAAGATAAACATAATAAACTACTTTATAGCTCATTAAACTAGCTTTAATTTGAGTGCTAATAGACATCTGTACGTTAAATGGTTTTGCGATATAGATTTTTCAAAATAAATTAACTAACTACTAATATTTCAGTACATCCCATACAACATTTTTATGAAATGTTGCTTATTAAAAAGGTATATCTCGAGAACTATTTAACGTAAATAACTCTTTTAGGTCTCATATTTTAGCAAATTTGCTCATCTTTAAATAACGTTCTCTTAGGTTTTCTTGTGTTATGCCTACTTTTTAAGATATAGAGCTCCGAATAAAAAATTAAATTTTTTTATCGCTTTTAAACAGCCGCCATTTTTTATTCCCCCTACTTATACTTGGCAGACTCATTAATTTTGAATAGTAATTATACATAGTTTTCATCAAAGTAATCAAAAATTGGGCTGGCTAAATACTCAGTGATGATTTGAGCTGGTTACAGTATTATTGCACCGAAACTTCTTTTTTATACCCAGTTGACTTAAATGTCTTTTTTTTACCGTACAATAGTGTCAATAATAATAAAGTAGTGTCAATAGTTAAAATAAAATTATCGAATTTTCCAGTTGGTCTTTTAATCGTTAATTATATAACAACGAGCACTGAATGCTTTTTGATTCTTAATTTTCCTAACTTACTTTACATTAACTAACCAATATTCACGATAAAACTGTCCATAAAATCTCATGATAAAACTATCTCTCATGCCAACTGCCTTTCCTCAGGCATCACTTTCTCTTCAGGGAAAAGAAGGATACAATATGTCGATACCTTTTAACTTTAGAAAATAACCTAGGGGTCTACTTCTCACTTCTTAGGTCGTGGCAGAGTCTTTTCAATACTTTCCGGAGTCATATATGCTATTGATAAAGATATTCCAGTTTATATCTATATCTATATAGGTTACAGATACCCTGTTTTGTCACATGTCAATTGCATATTTAACTACTGTCATGCATAACGGATCTCTTATTCGAAGAAGAACAAGAAGAATGCGAAGATTTCAAGAATATTTCTCTCAATTTTCCACACTTGTAAATTAAATTGATTTAATTTTATTTATATTAAAAGAGCACAATTTTTCAGTTTTTGTAATGTTATCGTTTTTAAAATTATAAAATATGTTAATCATCAGTAATTTATAGAGTTTATGTTCTATAATTTTTACTTAAAGAAATCTTTATATATTGTATGTGTATTAAGTTACAAACTAACCAGGATTATTTTAGTATATTTATATATTTTAAATTTACAACAAGTTGTCTTTTTTTTATATAGTTATATTTTCGCTAGGATTTTTTTATTTATAAGAAAATCTGAGTATACAAAAGCACTCAGATGTTTCTATTTTTCTTGACCTGCATCATTATAATATAAAGATAGAGGAGACATATCTTATACAACAAACAAAATTAAAAATGTTGGTTCATCATTGCTCTAGTAGTTTCAATTAATGAAAAAAAATGTTTAAATTTAACATTTACACAATTTAAGTAACTAATACGCTGGCTCTTTTCACTATGCTCTACTTTTATTTTACTTTCACTAACATCGAATATATAGTATGGAAATATTGGGAAAGTGTTTTTTTTTTCTAAAAGTCTAGTCTCACAAAATAGTCCATGTGCATATGTTGTGAACAGGCTAGTTCAAAAATGAAGCATCGCAAAAAGCTGAAATAAAATATGTAGTGAGGGAATAAACCTAGGATGTGACAGCAGCCTTTTCAATAAAATCGACCGACCGTAACTGCCACTAAATTGAATCCATTTTTTTCGAATACTCCATTGATTTTATTAAAACCGGTATGTCAATGAAAGCATTAAATGGTATTGAATGTCAGGTAGGATTTATTTTCATTGAAATAGTTCGAAAGAAATAAAATAGGAATTTTTCAAAAAATCTTCCTCTAAAGTCTCTTTATTTTTTTTGTTTAAAAAAATAGACATTTTTTATAGTAAGAAATATATTAGAGCATGGATATATAAAATATATAGAATTTTATAAATAATACAGGAGATAAAAGAAAATTGTAGAAGCATTCGGCCGGAAAGAGACGAGCCAATTGTATTGCAGCTTCGATATCTTTGTTAAACTGGTGTTTTATGTTCGTTACTCCCACCTCGAGAAACACTAAAATTCGATTTTTTTAAAAGTAAAATCAAAATATTATTACATTAAATAGTAAAGTTTTTGTACATAATTTTTATTTTCCATGGTATAAAATGGCGATAACATCATCACGAGTGCACCAATTTACACAAAACTTGGGGACGAATTTAGAGCGGTAAATGAAAGTTGAGTGATGCGCGCTTTTTGATTTTGTTCGCCATAGTTCGGTGGTCTCAAAAATACAACTCATTGATAATAAAAGGGGTCTCAATATATGTCCACCATATATTATTATTGTTGTTTTAAAAAATTTTTGTTTCTATTCATTTCTTTTGTCAAACTTTACTTATATTTTGCCTCTTTATCAATTATTATGGTTACATACATTTTCTTTCTCTCAATTTTACTTTTCTTTCCATATTTTAATTTTTAAATTATTAACAACAAATATATTCATATTTCTTTGGATTATATAACTTCATTTTTATTTTATTTCCTTAATTACGTTATTTTATCTACTTATTCAATTACCTCCTATTTATACATTTTATTTTCCACTTCTCTCATAACTTTATTTTATTCATTCCATTCTGTAAAATTATTCACTTTATGTCATTCTGTTTATATTTCATTTTTATTTTCTATTTTCATTGGTTGTTATCTTGTTCTGTTCTTAGCCCTGATGAACGCTATGAATTCTATCCGAAACGATGGCACGATTAAATAAGTTACATCAACTTATTTGCGTTTTATTTTGACCACACCCCCAATTATTTTCTCCTCGGATAATAAAAGGGTTTTGAATTCTATTTTCAGTTGATATAGTAGCTACTGAAGCAAAACAGATTCAAAAAATGAGCTGAATAGTCTTAACTTGCCACGAAAACATGCTCAGGAAGTGTTATTGAAGAGAAGGACCGACCAGCACGAAGAACGATTAAACCTTCGGAGTGGATTCCTATAAGATAAATTATATAAAAAAAGCTAAAGGTCAGAGTACCACCTTGAGGACTGGTCAAATTTTAAAAGGTTTCTATTGCACTTGGTTCAGCTTGAGGAATGGGCAATTACATGTCTGCAACGGGAATAATTTACGAGGGAAGAAACTTGGCTAGACTCGAGTTAGTCCAAGCCCTACTGCATTCTTCATAAGCTATTGATCAGTTATCGAACTAGGAATTCTTTATCGCCCTCAATAACTACATTCCTCTCAACGAAATTGACGGGAGATATAAAATAATGTATAAAAGGGCGGGGATATGTTTCGTGACGTTATGTTTACGAAGGATCTTCATCAATATCAATGAAGTTCAACGGGTTCGTTTATACATTATTCAGGTAACGTTATTTTAAACCCTTTTCACCAAACCCCTCTCCCTTCCAGTACTCCTGGTCAATCGGTGTGACCTCGAACCACTAAACACTCTTTTCTTCTCTTACGCCACGCAATTACATTTTCAGTTGGAAAAGTTTCCGAAACCAGAAGAACATAAAATATGTATGAAAGGAATATGGTCTGGGTGCGGTCTAAAAAACTCAAATAGTAGAATTATACTATTTTATTATTATAAAATAGAAAAAAATAAAATAAAATAGTATAATTCTACTATTTGAGTTTTTTTGACCGCACCCTAGGACCATATTCCTTTCATCTTTACACACGGTCAATCAATAATCTTCCAATAAAATATGTATATTTCATCTTGAATAACACGTTATAGAAATCATATTTTACTTTACACTTCATTTATAGTTAAAAATATATTATATCTCTTCGTTATGATTTTTGTTCCATACACAAAAATGTGAGTCCCATATAACTTGTTTGTAAAAGATATTGTAATAATAAAATAAAAGATAGCTCAGCTTTTACTACTTTATTTTTAAATTATTCACACAGAAATGCAAAAAAGTGATAAACAAAATAAATAAAGTAGAGAAATTAAATATAAATAAATAAGATAGAGAATATTAATAACTTATGTTCATGGTAGTGGCAAATTACTATTGTGGTAATAAAATATAAGATTGTAAAACATTTACTATTTTGTTTTCAAATTAACAACATTTCCAAGAACGACAAAGTTATTAACAAAACGAGTAAATAGAGAGTAATAATTACCCGACTACGACGCCACAAGGAGGATGTGTTTAGGAGTAACACATCACATGCTCATTTTATGGGCGGAACTTTGTGCGAAATATACAACCAATTTTAAATTCGATGTCTTCAGTAACTCTGTAATATTCCGTGAGTGTTTTCAAGCAATAAGAGCTAAAAGAATTGAAAAAAAATATTTTATTATATTTTATAACCTCCTGAAATGACAGGGATGCCACCAAGGCGGCCGTTGTGAGAATTAACTGCATTAGTATCTATTTAGGTTTTTACTTGAATCGTACACGATCAATATCGAATTTCGCTAATGTATTGGCTGTTTCAAGGATATATTGTAGCAATAATACTGACTCGTGTGATATATTTGTATGTACCACATTCAATAATTGGGCGTATAAGGTGGGCTTGTAATGCAGTCAATGCCAGTTAGTTTTATTAACTTATCATCATTCTTAAAAACTTTAAGGTTTTATAGCCTATCCTAGCTCTTACATTGATAAGAATTAAACAATAAATATTTGAGGAACCGATTAACGATTACAAAACATATTGTTAAGGTTAAGATATTGTATATATTTGTAGATATCTAACATTTGGATGTCACGTATTAAGGTTATAAAATATTTAATTTACTATTACAATAAATAAATAACAAAGTTATTTAAATCCCTTGTGATATTAGTGGTAAATATTAAAAAGGGTTTTGGATTTTAAATAAAATATATATTGTTATATGTTCAATTAACACTTAAAATGACACTGTGACATTGACAGTAGTCAGTTAAAATAAAAAGCTAACAAAAAGTCATAATAATCTTTTAGGAATTATAAATAATTTTATATCATTTTCATAGCTTCAAGTAGATCAGTATATACATTTTCAAAAAATACAGTGAACTAAAACGAGATCTTACTCTTATAATTTCCAGAGGAGATAAGACATTATTGGGGCTGAACATACCTACTAATACACTATCCAGCGCGTTCATCATACAACGGAGGAAATGGTTTTATTTACAACTATAAATTAGAAAACAGTAGTCTGATACCTATTTATGTAACTAAAAATAATGTATCTATTTAATAATAAATAAATAAATAATAGTGAAAAGTAGAAATCATACCTATAGAAAACTGATTTTCCCAAGGTTTTTTTGTTTTATGAATATAAAATATCGAAGAAATAGCTATGTATAAAGATTTATCTAAATATTAATATTAATGGATTTTACCCAACTAGGAAGAATAGATAGATCAATAAAAAAAGGAAAAAATTAAATTAATACAAAAAAAGAAGATTTTTTGTAAAAAAAAAAAAGTTATAATTAGGTATAGCAAATGACAATCGTACAGGAAATCTACTGCGTGAAATTAAAATGTATAGAATTTTAAAATTAATATTCATTAATTTTTTTTTGCTGCCTTACAATTATCTTAAAATATTATATTGGAAATAGATAGTTGACCGTATGAATTAGATTGTATAAAAACAGTCCGGGTGACGGTTAATAAAGGTATCAAAAAAGTAGAAAAAAACTATTTATTGTTAAATTAAAATATTATAATATAAATCTATTTGGAACTATACAAAAATGTTTAAAAAACTAATTAAATATAGGGCCGAAAGCAATAGTTAATCAATACTGGAAGCTCTAAAAGGGGCCAAATGATCTATCGGTTAGAGTATACAGCGAACAGTTAGTATCCAGGGAGGGATTATCCAAATCCGATCTAGTATCCAGCCATTAGCCTCCAACTTACCTACTCTACTCAACTCAACATCGTTCTATCTTCAAATATTTGTTTATATAGATATCTAATCCCTGTTGTAATAATGATCATAACATGGTGAATAGATAAAATGAAAATATAAAAAAAAAAATCATAACATCTTTTAATTATATTTAACATGATGAGGTTCTGAATGCTTAAATCGTCACTAACCGAAAATAATTTTTTACGGTCAAATAGTGCTGGGAATATTTAAAAAAATGTAAATAACGATATTGTTTGAGAATTCAGTTTTCCGTAATATTCCATCAACACTATCAAGGTATTCACACGTCATCTTTATGACAGGCAAATTTTTACAAGAAATTAAACACTTGACCGATTTTGTTTTTTCGTTTGTTTAGTTTCCCAAACCGTTTCCGCGTAAATAATCAAAAACGAAATTTATTAAACAAAAGTTGAGTTTTTTCTTTCTTTATGATTTACGCTATTAATTTGGATTCCGAACATCCCATTCCACAATCCTGCAATGTCATGGTGTGGTAGACGTTGCCTCGTCTTCTTTGGAGAGCGGAATGTGCTGCGCGGGAGTCTTTTTCGATATAGAACTGGCTTTTGATCGAGTCTTGCACCCGGGACTGCTTTACTAACTCGGTAAATTCCTACCTCCTACAAGCTTTCTGAACATCTGTTCCTTTCCCACTCTTAGATTATTCAAAGTAAACCACAATACTTCCTATTCATCCCTCTTCTCTTAGTCTGCAGTTGTTCCTCAAGGTAGTATCCTCGGTCCCATCCTCTACACCGTCTATACAGCTGATATCCCAACCAATCCTTACACTATCCTCACCATGTATGC
Organism: Halyomorpha halys; assembly: GCF_000696795.3. Lineage (NCBI taxonomy): Eukaryota > Metazoa > Arthropoda > Insecta > Hemiptera > Pentatomidae > Halyomorpha > Halyomorpha halys. The sequence goes on along the minus strand of NW_027112640.1, from coordinate 1,301,472 downwards.
TCGCAGTTAATAATAATCCTTTAATTGCACCCCAAACTATCAAATCCCGTATCGCAACCCTCAAATAATAGTGCCGCGATTGGAGGGTGAAAATAAATCGTAACAAATCCCATCAAATCACTTTTACTCTTCGCCGTAAACCTACCGACTGCCCTGCAATATACTTTAATAATGTTGCTCTTATCCCAGTATAACAAATCCGCTACCTTGGACTACATCTGGCAAAACGCCTAACTTGAAATCCTCAAACAAGACTGAAAAGACAGGAAACTGCACGTGGATTCCGACTTTTACAGCACTTACTTGACAAACTGTCTAAATCCATAACAAAAGACTAATCTACATGACTGTAATAAGGCCTATCTGGACATACGGAATCAGGCTTTGGGGCTCCCCTAAACCTTCGAATTTCTCTCGTATCCAATTCTTACAATTCAAAATCCCCAATGCTGTTTACTTTATCACTAATAAAATCATCCATAAGGACCTGAATGTTCCATATGTAACCGACCTAGGCAGAATCAGATATCAATCCTTCCAATATAAACTTCCTCACTACTCAAACTCACTTTGGTTCCAACCTTGCTTCTTCCATTCCCAACAATCCTCCGTGACGCCTGAAAAGAAGATAGCCTCGAGACCTTCTAAAGTAGAAATATGATTAGAGTGCAACCAATGGGTGGTTTGTTTACCGACCTGGGTCATACCATTATGATCTTACATCAAATTTACTAGATGCATTTTTATGTAAATAAAGTTATAAATATCAATTAATAAATTTTTAAAAAATACATTAATAATATCTGTTATCACAATAAATTGCAGAATTAAACGTACCAGCGAAGATCTGAAGATGAGCTGTAATATCTGAACAATCTCAGATTTTGTTGTAGTAATTTGTTTTTCCCGTAAAAATTACCATGTGTTTTGGACCGAAGGGTTAGAAATCCATTGCTAGTAGCACTAAATGTAATATTTGGTAATCACTATTTGTTTGTTCTTATTTAATGAGCTGCCATACCGTTGATCAGATTGTGATAGGGTTTTTTGCTAAATGTTCAGGACTTTCTGGGGCAGGTTATAGGTTATTCTGATGTCTCAGAATTGAGAATTTTTTTTTTTTTTTTTTTTTTAAATTAACAAAATGAGGTAGTTGAAGCTCGGGAAATATACATTTTCTTCATGGTTATTATATGCCAGTCGATTTGTCTCTTTCTCAATGTCTGCTCTCTTAACCTACATTAACAAAATTTAGATTTAATGTCCTTGTAAGATCGAAATATTGGTTTCTAATTAATCAAAACTTTTAATTCCATATCTCCGGTTCTAATTTGTTTAATTAGAAGCTGTTTGCGCCCATTGGTACAATTTATATAGCCCTAAACCTCTCCCAAGTTTAGTGTTGATAAGCTGAATTATTCCTATTTTTTACCACATAATTTTATTATATGATGTTATTTACCGCTATAGACTAACTAGATACATTAAGAAATTAATGGAATCATTAATCCAATGGTCAAATAACTAAATATATAAATTTATATTAAACTTTCAATTGTATTCAATTAATCTACATCCCTAAATCTAGAAATTGCATATTTGAATGATAAAAAAAACTTTGAGTTTTATTTAAACTCAGATACTATTTTACGCTTACTAATAGACGTCAGTGACGTGGCTATGAGAAGAAAGGGATATCAATCTCCCTCCACAAATTTTAAAAGTCAAAACCTTTACGGTCAAAAATTTGCGGTTTGAGAACTTATGAATTAAGGTAAAACATTAAATAAAGTTGGAATATTCGGATTTTACTGATATAATTTTGTGTTTAAATATAAAACGAAAAGGTTAGGTTTCAACATTTACAATAGGTAAGTGAAAAGTTCAAAACCAAAAAGTTGAGGAAATTAAAATATGGTTGGAAAATCTAGTAAATAGAATTTGGCTCTTCCAAAACAAGGTTCAGCAATGCCCCTGCAAAGAACTGTTAGGGTTAGACGTGAAATTCTAATTAGTTTCTAATGCCTCGTCAGAAAAGATCGTATCATTACCGTAGCAGATGAAATTAAAACAATTGCGACGCTGTTGAAGCACCATGACTCATTTGCAGACTAATCCTAGTGAATCAGCTAGTTGAGTCAGCACACGGACTCAAACACAGCCGCGAATACATGATTCATATCGCTAACTAACTACACGCGACCAATACTGTCAACTGCAAAAAGTCAAAACTTTATTTAGATCAGTTCGGACCTATTGACCGAATAGGACCCCCATGAATAATCCTGAAATAGGAAATGGAAGAAAAAAATTTAGGCAGCAAAAAGGGATGTACAACAACGATAAGCAGCAAAAAGGGATGTACAACGAACACATAAATATTATAATTTTCAGGTCGTTTAAATCCATTCCAATATTTTAAAAAATACCTACTTTTTTAAAATTTATTTTGAGAAACAAGGCAGCTATAACCTCAGTTCGAAAAATGTGTTAGCAATGGACTGGAAAATGTATTAGAAAAGCGCAAGCAGTCAATTTTCAAAGCGATCATTGTTTAACGATAAACTAATAAATTAATTTAGAGCAATTTTGTATAAATTAATACTTAAAAAGTATAAAAAACAAACAAACTATAATTTTCCATCACCCTTCGAATTTTTGGATTCAGATACGCCATGGAAAGATCTCTAAATTATATAATTTCCCCATCACAATCATTTAATTAAAAAACAAACACAATTTATTAGAATGTATCAGCATAGTATTTAACGTAGGATTAGCGAAAAATTCGGATAACCGAACGGGAAAAGAGGTCACTTCAAAAAATAAATAAATAATTATAAAATAAAAATTTGTAATTATCCATTGTTCAGAAATTTATTTATAACTATTTTCTTATGAAGTTTTTGTTTATTTTGAAATAATCTATTCCAAGGCCTCTGGCAGCATCTGCTTCAGCAATAGAATCTTGAAATTTAATCAAGAACAAAAATAGAATTAATATGTTTTCCCTATTTCATTTTTTTCCAAATAATTGTAATTTAAACTGTGGAAACTACCATTGAATTAATCACATATAAGATTAATTTAATGAAAAGGTAAATTAAATCTGCCGATAAAGAAATGGAGAAAATAAATATGCTTCCAAATTTGAATACGTAGCAAGAATTTAATTTTAAATATTTAAAACTAAATTATTTAATGCTTTAGTAGCACGTAAGATGTTGATAATATGATTTAATCGAATGTACTTTATACATAAAATCAAATCATGATTTTTTTTAGCGAGTATTTATTGTATATGCTTTTTCTTAGATAATTCATTTATTCTTCTTTTCTTCACCCTTTCTACCTCAAAAATACCCTATTTTAAGATGGTATTCATTAGATGACGTGATCCTTATGAGATCACATTATATTTTATAATAGACCTAACTGCCATTGTGAGCGAAAGGTAATCAGAGACAAAAAGGGAAGTGAAAGATATAGTACAAGAGCTTAAGAGAAAAAAGGCAGTTATCTCATCCCAATTTTTGATTACTTTAATGAAAACTATGTATAATTACTAGTCAAAAGTCATGAGTCTGCCAAGTATAGGTAAGGGGAATAAAAATGGCGGCTGTTTCAAAACTAATTTTTCATTCGGAGCTCTATATCTCAAAAAATAGGAACAACACAAGAAAACCTAAGAGAACGTCATTTAAAGAAGAGCAAATTTGCTAAAATTAGAGCCCTAATAGAGTTATTTACATTAAATAGTTTTCGAGATATAGCTTTTTAAAAGCAACATTTCATAAAAGTGTTGTATAGGACGTACTGAAAGATCATTAGTTAGTGAATTTATTTTGAACAATCTATATCTCAAAAACCATTTGGCAGATGTCTATTAGCACTAAAATTAAATATAGTTTAATGAGCTATAAAGTATTTTATGATATTTATATTCGTAGGAGTAATAGTTTATATGAAATTTGCTAAAATAAATTGATTTATAGTTGTTCGGACAAATTTTCATTTGCTAAATTTATATTTATATGTGAATATCATAAAAACCACTACCCCTACGAAGAAAAGTGTAATAAACTACTTTATAGGAAGTTAAATTTTCTTTATTTTGAGCGTTGGTAGGCATAGGTGCATCTTTTCAAAAATCCAACATTTTATACGAACAACTATAAACTAACATTTTGTGAGTTTATTTTGTCAAATATCATAAAAACTACTACTCCTACAAAGATAAACATAATAAACTATTTTTTAGTAAATTTAACTAGCTTTAATTTGAGATCTGGCAAACAATGGATTCTGAAATAAAGTTTTTTACAAATCAAACTTATTGTCCGAACAACTATAAATCAATTTATTTTAGCATATATCATGAGAACTAGTATTCCTACGAAGGTAAAGGTCATAAACTTATTTATAGTCCATTAAACTAGCTTTAATTTGAGTGCTAATAGACATCTGTAAGTCTTATAGTTCCTGAGATATAGATTTCTCAAAATAAATTAGCTAACTACTAATTTTTTAGAAAATTTGGTTTAAAAAGCTATATCTCGAGAACTATTGGACGTAAATAACTCTTTTAGGTTTATTTCATAATAAATTACAGCAAATTAACTCTTCTTTAAATAATTTTCTCTTAGATTTTCTAGTGTTGTTGGTAGTTTTTAAGATATAGAGCTCCGAATGAAAAATTAATGTTTAGAAACAGCCACCATTTTTTCTTCTCCCTACCTATACTTCGCAGACTCATAAATTTTGACTAGTAATTATACATATTTTTCATTAAAGTAATCAAAAATTGGGGTGAGATAGGTATTAGCAGTTCTAATATTTATGTCCAAAGCAGTATACTCCGTTGAAAAACATCAGTAACATATTTTTAGATTGGTTTCTTTAATTAATCTTTAATTAATTGTTAGCTCAAATCGGCAATATATCCTACCGCTTGCCTCCTTAATGACGACAGTAACAGGATATTGGACACGTTTGGTGCGGAAGTGGTAGTTAGAATGGGGACTAAGAGGGATTGTAAGGATCCCCGTAGCGCGCCCTAACCGTATCCCTTGATGGCAGATTGGGTTTAATTCCGAGGCGGCAGCACCGCCCTTAGCCCTCTAATACTCAGCATATGTTCCTCTATATATCCGCCATCTTCAATTTGATAGCAGGGGGGAGTACTATGAAATGCTGGAACACCGCTCAATATGGTCATCGGATGGAATTAGTAGCCAGGCACAAAAATAAAAACGACAAAATCAATAATAGATTGATACGTGTTTAATGTACAACTGCTGCCTATATCTTCTTTAATAAATATTTAAAAAAATTATTGTCCTTTTTGAATACATTTTTTAATTGTTATTTTGGGAAAATAGATAAGCTTGGATGTTTACTTAAGTCTAGAAAATTCTGTCAATATAAATAATTAATACTTCGTATAACAAGGATACTGATAGGGAAAAGGTTATTAAATAAATTTATTATACTAAGTAAGTATTTCAAATTAAAAAAATGGAATTATGATGATGACTGGGAAGATTAGAACCATGGAACAAAATTTTCCCAGCAAGATGCATAAAGATAAAAGAACAACCAAGTAAAAAGAAATAATTAAGGAGACCTTCATGAAGGATGAGGAACTAGTTTTAGAAAAAAACATTAGAATTAGCACCATCAAATAAAACTTATACAGCTTTTAAAATGAAGAAATAGGAGAAAAAATATCGGAAATATGTTCTAAAAATAGGGGAGGTCACAGTTGAACAAGAGAGCGAAAGCAGGTATATGGAAATTTTAGACAATACCAAGCAGAGAAGGCACATAGCAAAAATTTACATGAGATTAGTAGAAGATCCAGAAGGAAAGTAATGTATTCCTGGTGACGTGTTAGCATACATTATTAAACATATTCAATCAGTTATGTTTTTAAGTTACATAAATGAAAAAATAATTTTACTTTCGAGGTTTTTAAGATATATTCATTTAAAGATTAGTAGTTCGAAATCATGTCACCTTTCAAAAAGTTGTCCAAGTAAATATTTTACGTTTTTTTCTCGCATTCTAACCCTGTTCTTAAATACTAACACTATAAAACTATATTTAACTATCAAAAACCTTAGCATCACCTTTAACTAAACTCTTTCATAGAAAACTGTTTCTCCAACATCTACCATCAAATCTTTTTCACCTCTAAGAGACTAAATTCCATTATCACTTAATCCCATTTGAATCCCGTAGACTCCTAGTTACCTCCTAAATATTCCTCCAATTTGTCTACTGTTGCGCGGTATTTTAGGAGGGGTCTTTAGGGATATAGAGGCAAACTGAAAACATTTAATTGATTGCGTTTTACGACTCATCTTGGGTAACACTGCTACCCGATATATTCATAAATTCAAGAGTTCATATGGAGTTCAAAAATACTTGCGTCGTAAGATAAGCAAGTATACTTGGAAGAAAAGCAATGTAATCCTTGGTAAATGTTCCACCTCTTAGCTGTTTCGTCCAATCAAACATTTCAAGATAGAGTACAAAAATAAAAAAAAATCGTTCGGACTAGGAGGTAATGAAGTATACATTACCTCAGAGTGTAGCTTTAAGTTATAGCTTCTGATCTAGAACCATTATCATGGTATTAATTTTATTGCGTGTTAACTATAAAATGATATACAGAGATGTAAGGTCATATTGCTGAAATTTTCGAACCATTTCTATTGCAATAATTCAGAGAATCCACCCAGATCCATCCAAACAGACCCCTGCATAAGATTAATAAAAATATCCTCCCACACTCCAGAAGCGAGGGTTCCATAAATACCCTTCCTCAACCCTCGTCAATTCCCCCACTCCCTGCTACCGGCTTCAGACATGAGGAGTGTTCCTGACACTCATCAGCAAACCTTGGCACCCCCTCGCCTTCTCCATCAGTTCCTTGGGGTCAGCTGCGTTAGTGTGCGCCCTAATTGAATATCCGCTGATCTCGGATCAAAATATAGGAATACATTACTGATATAGATAGATGAAATTTCTTTTAATTGTTATTCCAGAAAAAAAAAATTGATCGAAGAAAGAAATCTTTACGTTAAGCATAAAAGAGATAATTAATCGAAAATTTAAATTATTCAAACACTAATCATTAAAAAAAAAACGTGAAGAAGGGGAAATGAGATCATTATTTACTATACTTAAGGAAACCATGCCTGAAGTATAATAATAATAGTAATGAATGGGCAAGAATAATAATAAGTATAAGAAAGAAAATAAATGATTACAAAAGCCCTTATGAAAACCTGCAACGAAGGTCCAAACGTTGGGAATTAATAAGTAGTTGAAAACTATTTGTTGTTTTTCTTGACTGCAGCACTAACTATTTTCTAATTCATATGCGGTCAACTGCCATAATATATTGTAGGAGGATGGTCTGGGCAGGGTTCAAAAAGTTATAAAGACAGCAGAAATCTACTAGTAACCGACGATAGGACCTTCCAGGGCTGAGTCCAGAAAGTAGAATGATTCCAAGTTGTAGAAAGTATCATAATTCCAAAAGTAGAATTCTTCAGTCCAGATGAAGTCCTGCAACGTGGGTCAAAACGTAGGTTACTAATAAATATTTTTTTCTTAATAAATCTTTCTTGAACACCAACCGGACCATTTTCCTACAATCATATCCGTTCAACTAAAAATCTTCCCTTATACAAAATATAATTCATAGAAAATATCTCCCTTGTACAGTTAAGATAAACAATGCTAAATTATTTATGACCAAAATATAATTTATTGGATGAGAAAAAAGCTTTGTGTCTCTTGGTTACAAAAAGTCCTTAATGTCTGGCGAATAAAAACAACCTTCACATCAAAGAAGCAATCAGGTTAAAATGTTCGGACGTAGAATGTGAATGTAAAAGGAATTTTAGAGTAAAGACCGAAAAGAAAGATGAATATATGAATAAACGCTTGATTTATCATTGGTTACCATGCGTTAATGAATGCAACAGAAGAATAGAGAAAGATAAACAATGATATGACACATAACATAATATAACTTAGATAACACTTTGGGGATCAACATATAACTCAAGAAGTTAAAGTCGACAAAGAAAGAAATAGATCAAAGCGAAAGTACTCTAGCAAAACCCGTCAAGTAATGGCCGACAACCTGAGTAAACCTTCATAAGTAGTACAGGGGTTGAAGCTCTTCTAGCATCTTGTAACTGCTTGCACAAGTACTCTGTCCATATGTTGAATTGCCTTGGAATGATGTAATAACTGTTTTGGATTAGTCTTTTATGGGCTGTCGTAAAAGTTTGATCAGGTAGACATTTGAGAGACTAAGGGTTTTTTTTTTTTTGTAACCTCTCATTACAGTCTAAACAGTAGGTTTTGTTTCATTTAATCAATTGAATTTATCAAAGTAGAAGGGATATAAATCGTGTGTATAATGATCTTTGATATGAAAACTTTAAACTGTGTATTGTAAAATATTTTTAGTGGCTTCAGTTAATGCTGGTAGAGTTATCAATAGCTTGTACTGCAGTTTGCCACATCTCTCTCTCCGTCCATTTTGTTAATACATAACTTTTCCTCTATTACGGTAGATGTTAAAAATATGAAAAGCTGTCAAATATGATTTATGCATGCTGCTTCCGATGTATACCAGCTCCGCCATTCTAGATTGTTTTTTCGACCTGCCACCATGCCTCGACCGCAAATGGTATTCCGGCTATAACGCTCCATTGTAATTTTTGTAACCGGGACGAAGTGACGTTGAAGGAAAGAGTTAATCCGGAGGGGATTAGGCGGGAGAGGAGTGATGTGATTTGGAGGGGGGAGGGGCTGCTGCTGACAGCTTGGAAATATGATTTAATCGGCTTGACGTGGCCCCGGGGCACTTCGACAGCACCTACTCCCCCCCCTCCCCTTGCAATATAGGCCTTCCTCAAAATGTGAGGAAATTTGAAAACAAATTGTATGCAAATTGGAAAATACCAACATGTCATGTCTCCTACAGAAAATACATTGACATGTAAATGAAATATATGAAGTGAAATATGGCTCCTTAATAAACCATTAGAACAGCACAAATCCGACTGCGCCTCCGGGTATGTTTTAATTTTTTTAAATCAACAATATAAAGCACTTTAAATTATTATACAGTAATATTTCTTATCTATAAAAAAATAGTAATGATCAGTTTCTCCCCTCTCCTATCAGGTAATGTGAGAGATGCGGTAGGTAGGGTAATCTACACGTTATCACGCTATCTTAACTATAGTGGGGACGTCAAGTTTTCATTTCCAGAAAAAGCAACTACTAAAAATCGACCCCCTACGACTGCTGTAACGAGGTTGCCAAGGTAGATTCCTTAACTCTTTCGGCTAAAGACGTTGTAATTTTCGTTTTTTACTTATCTAAGATTCTGGTAATTTCCTAACCGATTTACACAATACATTTTTTTTTAACATTCATTACCGTCCTGCAAATGTTCTCAGCTGTTGGAATCCGGGATTTATCCAGAAAAAAAAAAACGTAATCAAAATTCAATATCATTTTCTCATATGTTTAACTTGAGGGAATAGCGAAATCCTCAAATATTTAACGATAATGGGTCGGTGTGAACCAGACTTTTGCCTTCATTATGACTTTTTTTCATGGGTCAACAAGCTTGTAGTTCTGGTAATTTTGAAATTGATAATTAAAGTAATTATTCATTTTTTTTTTTTTTTTAGGTATGAATTTTTATTCTATAACTGAACAATTTTTATGCATGTTTGCTTTGTAGGGTTAAATACTGCTCATAGGTAAAATGTGAAAACAATGATAAAATTATTTTGATATCTTATGTATAAAATATTCAAATGATCGTTCGAACAAATTGTATTTTCAATGTTTCAGAGATATCATTCAACCTCGTAAACTTTCAACCAGTATTTCAAAATAAATACAATTGAAATAATGCAAATTAATAATTCATATAAAACTTTTATTAAACTTTTGTTATTATTTCATACTTTTCCAATATTTTTAAATTATTGAATTTATCGTATTGATGTTTTACGAGGTCAAATCATTCATTTTATTCCTTAGATATACTTGTGAATTATATATAATTCCTATTATTCTTATCCTTAAATGTTGTATCCTTCTTATACTTTATATAATGCTGTATGCAGTTATTCAATTTAATTCACGGTTCAATGGTTCTTTACGGAATAATAGGACTATTGCAGATACATCCTGTTAGGCACTACAGCATTTATAATTCTCGTATATAAAGCTCCAGAAAAAAAAAAATTAAATGCATTTGAATTGTTTATAATAATATAAGCGAAACAAACAGTTGAAAACTGCTTATTAAATAGGGTTCAACAACAAAAAAATCTCAACGTTTTATGTTAAAAAAAATGAGAAAACTTTAATTGCAATAGAAAAAATGTTAATTTTATTTTAAAACGTGATTTTCGTCATTAAATTTAAATAAGAAACTATGAATTGATAATATAAAACCTTCAGAATTTTATATTCATTTTAATGTGAAAAATAATAATATACCAATAAATTATTTTCCCCAAATGAGGTAAGTTGCTCATTTAAGAATTATGCAAAATTATAATTAAAAAAATATATACAAGGCATAGGTGTTTCAATGAAATATTATCTTTTTTTAAGTAAAAGGTCGCTAAAATTCTTTACTAAAACTACAACTGAAAATCACAACATTGTATAAGAAAAGGATGGAGATAACCTTATGATTCAAGATGATTTGATATGCAGCTGGGGTTCTAAATTAAGATGATTCATAAAAAAAAAAAAAAAAAATTAAGACATTAACTCATCTTTATGTATGATATATACATTAATTCATGTAATGCGTGACGCATCGCTCTAATTGGATTCCGACCACGTTTCCCGAACTGCCAAGATGATCATAATAATAAATGAATCAGAGAGAACTCAGAAGAATTGTAGGGTACCACTATACAATATTAGACAAAAAAATCAAGTGACTACTAAATTTACATTGCAATGAAACCCGGAGTTGCATGTCATGCAATACATAAAATGCATGTCATCCGATACATAAAATTAACCTGTTAAAATTACTTATCGAATTTACTGACTTACTCAGGAAATAATAGGAAATAATTAAATAGAATAAAACAGATAGAACTAACAATTCGCAACTAAGTTATACTACTTATATTCTGAAAATAACAGAATTTCTTTCAAATGATTATGTATTGTCGACAAGCCTTTAATTTTTCTATCACATTCATTTTAATTACTATGTTATCTTTTTTTGCTTTCCAAACTTTAGAGCACCTCTGGTTGTTTGATATTTCTACATCGTTTCCCAAGAAAAAATCTGTTAAAAATCTTCTAGAAATACAACAGACCTGATTTTCCAGCCATATTTAACACTTTCCTTATTTTTATAAGTCTTAATTACACAAAATAATGTATATTATGCAATATTTAGGCATAACTTGTGGACAATTAGTTCTTAATACTTAATTGAATTATTTCCTGATCTCGAAGGTACATTACATTATGTAAGTATATAAATATTAAGATGAATCTTTGAAAATTATTTATTATTCTATTCGTCACTAGCTTTCCATTTAGTTCATTTCCATTAGTTCTTACAAAATTCGCAAATTATATTCTTTTATAAATATGAAAATTTATTTTTATGTTTATAAAATGTATTGATTATTTTATTTTATTTCTATCTTTTTAGAATCTTGTTTTTCAAAGCCCTCATATAACTTCTACACGTATTATATTCATTTAGTTATTGAAATTTACAACTTCGTAACAAATACAGTAAGTAAATAATTGTAATGTATGAATTTAAAACAAGCGACACTGGCATAGAAAAGAAGTCGTCTTTTAAGACTCTGGGTATTACTGGGAAATAGATGAATGAGATAAAAACGTAAAATATTAAACAAAATATTTCATTGTTAATAGTTGCACCTGGGATTTCATCAACAGTCTATACCTCTATTACTATTATGAGAAGCTTAATTCATAGTTACGCTAGAACTTTTAACTCAATTTAATACGGCACTTAATAGAGACATTAAAAATAATAAAACTTTTTTATTGTATATTTTTATCTTCACAACTCCCATTTACACTGACTCATACATAAAACATATATTTTAGTATCCTATAAGTAGTATTAAGTAAGAATAGTTAAGTAGTCTTCTCCAAGTTGTTTATCGCCTCAAATGACTCAGAGGCACGAACGACGTAAATGGATAAAGACCTCGGTCGCATGAGCCAGCACATAATTATAATTTTCCCACCTCCTCTCATTATTTCACGTTTAATAAATGAACATCGATTTTAAGCAAGAGTTTACCTTCGATTCACCTAACAACAAAAAATAAACAATTATTTCATGTTACCTTACGAGGCTGTAAAAACAATAGAACCAGAGAGAGGGGAAATTCGGAAGGAAATAAAAGAAAGGCAGTCGCTATCAATCAACCTGGAAGGACCTAAAGGAAGGGCGATGGGGAACAACGACTGGCGGAGGAATTGAAAGAGAAAGGTAGCAACTTGAAAAAAATAGGCCTCGATCTGGAAGCCGTATAAAATGTTGGCAACAAGGAAACCCCACTCAATGCCTATAATAACAAGGCCAATAATGGAATGGAATCGAGAGCGAGGGAGTGAGGGAGTGAGAAAGGGAGAGAGGAAACAACACCGCGGTTAATATCGCTAAAAGGATCTTACCTGTTTCAGCAACCCTCTCCCCCTCCCTTCGAGTCTTATCTTCAACTGCTGAATGAGAGATTTATTAATTATTTCGCAGAATTATTAATTATTTCGGCTCTAACGAAGACCATTGTAATTATAAATTCCTCTGGTAGCTAACTAAAGTCTGTGTTAGACTCAAGGTGTCAATGTCCATTAAGGGAACAAGGAAAAGTCGGCATTGTAGGTCTTATCAGAACAATTTTCTGACATAAATATAGTTTTAATGATTGTAGTACTACTCGATGTACATAGTGATGTACTACTCGCAGAGACCATGTTTCGAAACCAGGTGTGGTAGATAATTATACATTGTGTTAAATGAGCCGTGGATCGACTCAGGGATTGGAAAAATCTCCCGTATAAAGCTCACAGCTATATATATATTCCATTATTATTTTTTAAGTATACCTCACCTTAGCAGCCCAGTCAGAATCGATTATTTTAACATGTTTTATAATTCATAAATATCAATCAAAATGGTCCAGAAAAATCAAAAAGCTATAATCACAAAAACATTATTTGCAGTTGTATTTTATATACACATATTCAAGATATCCCTAATGTTTCGGCCCTGATTTATTGGCTATTTTTTAACATAATTCACTTTAACTCAGTCGTCTTATTAAAATATATTTTCATGTATAAAAATCATGGAAGTATTCGTTGTAATTAAAAAATATATTCTTATTCTCATCTGTATTTACTTGTTCTCCTCTTTTTTTTTTTTTTCTTTTTATTGAATCTCTAGCACATGTGGATTGTCCCTTTTTTAAATTTTATTCAGGTTTCATTCATATCAACTTACATTAACAGTTCACAAAGTTACCGAGTAAATACAACTGAGTTTAAAGAAATTTTTTTGTTTTTAAATTACTACAAACAATTCTATTAAAATAAAAATATTTTAACAAATATACTATTAGTTTTTCCTCATCATTATGAAAAATATCAAACAACCGTTGTTATGCAAAGAAATTTTTACTATCATTTTTTTCTATCGATCTATGTTCGACGAAATATAGTTCCTTAGACTCTTCGGGCTGAAGAGAGGTTAGGATTCTAACGAGTTCATCCTTGAAATACGTATCTGTTTTTATTATGATAAATACCTCCTTAGTAAACAAATAAATACCAAGGATACATGAGCAACTTATGGAATCTGCAACATCAACAGTTGCTAAGACTTAAGTGGACACTTTGGCAAGGATAGGATTGGTAAATTACTACTGAGCTACAAGAAACATTTTCACTGTAAAGAAAAAATTAAAACAAACATTTTCACCTATTTTTTAATACATTTTCTAAAATTTAACACTTTATGTTCAATAGTTCTTGACATTTTTTAAAAAGCTAAATTTTTTCTAAACAATGAAAAATAAATATTTTCTTAATTAATTTTGGCGAATGTCATGGAAACGGTTACGTAGTAAAACGTTATCGACTATATATTAGTACGTTAAACAAGCTTTAATTTGAGTGCTAATAAACATCTTCACGTCTAATAATTCCTGATATATAGTTTATTATAAACCAAAGGTTTGTTTTTCCTAATAACGATATATCAAAATTTGCAAATTTAATTTGGTTAATATTATGGGAACTACCACAGCCCCTCCTAATATTACTCCTAATTGAGAGTTAATTGACATCTATATTACATTTTCATGTTTCTGTAATACATTTGCTACTCAAATTAAATTATTTGTTAGGTAGTTTTAAAGATATGGAGTTATGAATGAAAAATTAATTTTTTGTAACATTTTGAAACACTATTTTTTATACACCCATAACGATGGTTGGCAAAGTTATCAATTTTGATTAACAATTATAGATAGTTTTTAATTAAGTAATCAAAGCAAGCAAGCTACTTTTTTTTCTACTAACTAAATTATAAATTTTCAAAAAGATTGTTCAATCTCAATTCTCATCCGCAACTATATCAACTTTTATAAGTATCATTGATGTTAAAGTTAGTAAGAGGATGAATCTCCACTTACTAACATTAAAACGAAAGATATCGCAGCAATAAATTCCCCAAATCCTCGAAGAAAACGTCCCTCCACATAAATCTTTATTTTATCAATGATAAAAGGCAAACCGCAGGCCGAGACCTCAAATAAAAGAGTAAGCCTCCGCTTTATTACCCCGAAATAAATAAATATGAGTATTGTGCGGGGGGTGGATATGGTTAACGTTGAGGGGGTCGGCTTGTGGTAAATGGAGCGCCCTTGGAAAACAGGAAGCCGAGAATACATCCTTCCGGGGACACGCAGACAGATGGTCCAACGACACAGCATGGATGACTTCTAAGAGATTCCGGCCAGGGAGAAGGGTTATTTTAGCAGGGCTATATTTTTCCCAACACGACTAGTTCCGGTTCCGCTATAACTCAGGCCCTTCCGAAGCCTCAAGGTTCCGCGCGGTATTAACCACGATCGGGAGTCCTCAAGAGGCGTTATATGGCCATCCGTATCACATGGCAGTTCTAGGGTCGGGGGATAACTTTTCATCATGGTGGTTTATATGAATAACCGTGGGAGTGGAAGTTAAAGTACTTGAACTGTATGACGGCAAACTCATCATCGGTCCGTAGTTTTTTAACCATTATTCAGCAGTTTCTACTTATTGAGGGAACAGCTATGAAAATTCAAATTGTCAAAGGTATCCTTCTGTCTACACTCTAATTGAATATCAAAACTGAGTAGACGAGGTGAGAAGAGCGACGACGGCCCTCCAACCTCTGAGTAACTACCTTTTATCCGCCCAAGATTTTTTCAACACGGATTATTACGATTTGTTAAATGAATTTCTATGCAAATTTTTTTGTAAAAATCGGAAAGATAACGAAGAAGTTAAGATAACCTCTTCAGACCGGAAAATATCAACGGTAAAATAATAGTTATGAAAGATAGTTGACCGTGGATAATAAATGAGGAGAAGATGGTTGGGGGTAAAAAATAATAGAAATCGTTAAATAACTCATAAAAATTGTCACTTTTATAAAGCTCTGAAACGTTTTATTTTTGATTAAATTACTTCTGATGTTTTGTATTACTTCCTCATTAGCAAAGAAAAAGGAACGTTGTATCAAAGTAGGAAGTAAATAAAATACTCGTGTTTTACGTTTTATACAAACAGCAAGAGATTAAGTTACGAGCATGTCCGTTAATTGCTATTTATAAAATGAGTAACTGCATAGCATTCGGTTGTGAAAACAGAAAAGATACAAGAAGAATAAAGTAGACAGAATTGAAGTATAAAGTCAATTCCCCATAACGGGAAAATCTACTTTCGTTATTCTGTTTTTGAGGAAATGTTCAGAGACAGTGTGGGATGATAAATGATATGAAAACGGCTCTTCCGATTTGGCCCTACGTTGGGGGAAAATGCAGACGAGTATGGTCCAGTATAAATTTTATCAAATTCCAAATCTTCTTATATTTCTTCTAAAATGTAAAATGTTTCTAAAGACGTATTTTTTTTTATTTGCAGCATGAATACAACGCTTAAGGAATATTAATTAAGATTTAATCAACAATATTACAAATACAAATAATTATAAATTATGAAGAAGATGGCTAGGGATGCGGTCACAAGAAAACAAAAGTTACCAACTATTCATTTGCTGACGTTTCGCCCCACTTTTTAGAGCTTCATCAGGGCTTTTTCTTAGGTTGCTTAGGTGATGACGAAAACTGAATTATGAAATATTAAATTATGAAGAAGATGGTCAGGGATGCGGTCACAAGAAACAAAAAATAGTTAACAACTATTTATTTACCGTCGTCAGTTTTCTTACTGACCAGAGCTAGAAATAGCCTTGATGAAGCTCTGGTAATGTGGGCCGAAACGCCAGCATATAAATAGTTGTTAACTATTTTTGTTTTCTTGTGACCATTCCTGACCATCTTCTTCATAATTTAAATTAATACGGTCCATTATTTGTATATTTAAAACAAATAATTATAGACTTGATATTAATTTAAAAACACATATTCTTGGTTATAAAGTTTCGGTGAAGTTTTGTAGTAATCACCAATTTCATATATTAATAGTAAGTAATTCTAAAATATATTTCACTTTGCAGACCACCTATAGAGTAGCTTATGCTGGCCTAAACCGTCTAATGAAGTACTGTAGGCAATATACATGCGGCGTGGGTTGAGGACTAGGCATGAGACATGAAAGAGCATTTACTGTGTATAGTTAGAGCGCTTTATAAGCGGCTTTATGCTCGAGCCATAGCGCAAAAGCCCGATTGATTAATGGCATAAAATTAATGACGAGACGTTAATAGCTTTATACCAATAACTCGGACAGCAGATGGCAACATGGTATTAGGCTCCTGTTTATACAGCTTTTATGACCCTCTGTAATATCCTTTAATGATCGTCTTTATTAGCACAAAAAACATGTTTGAGTTGATGAAATGGCCGATTATTGCTTATTGCTTGGTGATCTGTAAATCAATGGTGCACAAGAAAGTTCATACATAGGTATAAGAAATAAAATATTAGAATGCTTAAGAGATGAATCATGATGTATACACGATGACATTCTTAATTAAAGTATAAGATAGTCTTCATACATCACTAAGTTTTGTGAGGGTTGGTGGGTATATGTTGAGGTTATCACTATTTTCATGATAGATATATCTGAAAACAGGAGAAGGCGAAAATTATTTTTAAAACTTTTTATTTAGCTATATCTGACATTAAAGACTATATAAAGAGGTGTAGATAGTTGACCGTAGATTAATGTTGGAGAAGTTTGTCG
>NW_027112640.1:1281521-1283826 GCF_000696795.3 Halyomorpha halys | reverse complement strand
AAAACCATATTTATTTATTTTATGCCGACGTTTCGACCTGAGTTTCAGGACTTCATCAGGGCTATAGAACAAAAGAGATAACAACAACATTTAGAGCAACATACAATTGAAAAGGATTAGTATACAAACGAATTTAGAGTTATACAAAATATAGAATTAAATCATAGGCATAAAATAAATAAATATGGTTTTATTTATTTATGTTGTTCTTCGCTGACCACACCCCCCAACAAAATTCTCCAATAATTAATAAAGACTATATAATTAGTCATTGACACGATGAGCTTATTCAAACTCGAAGAATATAAAACATAAATTCTATAAAGTGACACTTCTGGACGGTAAATTTTATCCAAAAAGGTAGGTCCACATCGAAGGTATATGAACTATTTTAAGTATTTAACCTCAGTTTTGTACCACTTTTCAATTTTGAGATAGGCTGTACACACGCACACAAACCATTTTGCAAGACATTGTCATTGGTTATTTGGACTCAGGGGACCTCAAAACTTTTATTCCCGTCGAAAACTCGAAATCAAGATTTTGCACAATTCTTTCCCTTAATAAATATTCCATATATAGATAAATTAAATTAAAATATAAATATAATATCTCAAAAGAGGGGCTTATCAACGTCCATTTACCTTTTTTTTAATTTGATTACTACAGTTGACGAATTTGATTTGATATAATTATTAATATTTATTGAGAAATGTTAAGTTAAATCGTCTACAAATAAAATAACAATATTATTATCATACAATCTTAATATTATACATTTCGTGTTTATCATCCCAATTTATATTAAATTAATTTGTTTTTAACTACAATAAAATTTAAATAAATTTTCAACATTTCAGTGATTTAAAAAGCTCCCACTACACACTTAAATTATATATTTTTTATTTAGCGAACCAATTATTTAGATTAATATTTTATTCTCTATCTAGGAGATATAGAAAAGGGATATTTTTTTATTCTTTTATGAATAAATTTTAAATAAAAAAGAATCCCCTTCTTAAAAAGAATAAATAATAATAGTGGATTACGAAATAGATTTACAGGTTTTTCCTTGATTTTTTAAGAAACCGATTTAAATAATGTTTTTATTAACCAACAAATACTTAAAATGATGAATTTCGCTAGAAAAAAATGACACAATTATTTTAAAAATATAACCAAACAGCATTAGTCATAATGCTATTATTTTATTTTTAAAATACCTCGTTGTAGTATAATTTATTTATTTTTATTCGTACCGCTCCTATAATAATATGGTTCCTTAAACGTGATGCAGGTCCAAATAAATTTACAATACATTTTAATAACATAAAAAACATACGTGACGATATGTAAAGATTTCTTATTGCACTTAATGAGCAATCTGTCTCATTAGGGTAATAATAAAAACAGTTATAATAACAGCATATAACAACAAAATATAATAATAAAACTTTCATTTGAAAATATGTGTAATTGTAATTCAATTAATA
Source organism: Halyomorpha halys (assembly GCF_000696795.3). Classification (NCBI taxonomy): domain Eukaryota; kingdom Metazoa; phylum Arthropoda; class Insecta; order Hemiptera; family Pentatomidae; genus Halyomorpha; species Halyomorpha halys. Next base: position 1,282,333 of record NW_027112640.1, on the reverse strand, counting down.
ATAAGTAATTTTAATATAATAAATTAAATTTGAAATTTAATTATAAGCGTTTTATATAATTACAATGATAAAGTTCATTGTCAAAGAAATGCCGAGTATCATAGAGAAGAAATAACGTTTTAAGATTATAACTTAACGATAATTTTAATATCATAATGATAATAATGAGAAAGGGGACCACTATCAAAACCAACTAACTAAAAGTAGCAAATTTAATGTTAAAAATATCAATATTTTATTATTTTTTAATTACCATAAAAATAAAATAATACTTGCCATTTTAATCGGTGATTGCTTTTCTCTTAAGTACCAACGATAAATTCTCTTATCAAGAGACGTGATTTGTTCCTAAGGAATACACACTACTCCGTCCCCATCGCACATAAAATATAGCACGGCGGGCACGAGAGAACCATTTCGCGAGGAACATATGATTTAACCCGTCCAATATTTCCCGGGCGGCTAAAAGGCAACGATAAAACAGGTAATAAATCCGGGAGCATCATTTGTAAGGAGCAATCTGAGACGGTCTAAATAAAGGGAAAAATAAATAACAGCGGTTCGCTGGGAATGGAGTCACGCAGATCAGATTATACAACCGGGGTCCGGGTATGGCCGACCATTCGCTGCCCAATATTCACTTTCAGAATAATAATATTATTTAACTCTATATTTTACAATGAAACTGTATGTAGAAATAATAATAGTTAGAAAATTTAATAAAATAAAGAACAAGCAGAGTTAAAATCAAACTGGACTAAACGCCTAATTTCTGAACTAAATTCTTTTCAGAGAACAGTTATATCCAATAT